>NC_090656.1:71217702-71417702 GCF_040937935.1 Hyperolius riggenbachi | reverse complement strand
TCACGGTCTAACAGTCTTGTTATGCCGCTCGGAGACTGAAGGCGGGGCGGAGCTCCGCCCCCCGAGCAGGAGATGCGTGCGCACCCTGCGCGCGATCTCATGCAAAATGCAGCCCCAGGACTTGATGCCAATTGGCGTTAGGCGGTCCTGGGGCTGCCGCCGCGACCACACCCATTGGCGTGGGGCAGTCTTTAAGTAGTTAAAAAGGGGAAAACAGACAAGGATTCTTTATTTTTATTACTAAAATAAAATGTATTTAGATCTCCAGTATGCAATGCGTTTCACTTGCAAAATCCCGCACTCAGGCAATGAAAGGAGAACAACTATAAATCATCTGTGCAGCAGCCAAGCGCCTCTGTATACATGTACATGAATATTGTAAAAAAAATAAGCAATATTATTCATTGTTATTTTCACTACAGTTCCTTTGTTACGGTACGGTACCTAATGGAGATGTCTTGGAATTGGATGCTAGATTTACAGATATCCGCAAGTTGACATATGCATGACTTTTTTATCGTAGTGGCCACTGCCACATGCCTGTTTGGAGACTCATATGATGAGGTCATCTCTCTTGCCCCTTACAGTCCTGGAACCCTGAAGGTGCAGACTGTGAATCAAGAACACAGAGTCACAGAAGTGTTTTGATTGTAGCAGAGCTGTAGACAAGCAAGTCAAGTGAGCTGCAAGTCAGTCTGAAGTCAGCAGCTGTGCTGGTCAAGCAGTAAAGGTCAGCAGTGGAACTGATAGAAAGAGGTGGGTAATGGAACTGACAGGCATACAAGCATAGGTCAGCTACAAAGTTGGTAGGTTGGCAGCAAACCATAAACACCGAAAGCATAATTCAGCAATAATCAATTTGGCACTAGTTGGTTTAACACGTCTGCCCACACTGCTGCATATAGACACCTAGCCGTGCATGACAGAAGATACTAAGACTCTGCTCAACTGAAATCTCTCAGCAGCAGAGAGAGAAGGTGGGTGGAGTCAGAGTCAAACCAATAGATAACCTGGTGCCCCTCCTTCCGTCTTCCTTTCTTTATTACCTCACATGGATCATGATGGGATACAGGTGAAGTTTTTGGGTCTAGTTAAAAATGGCGCCAGACATCGTTTTTATAAAAATGGCGCCTCATAGGAAATCATTGTAGAATGTTTTTTATCGTTTCTGACTGTTAAAAAATGGCGCCGTTGTCCTAAACGATATTTTTCGTTTATGTTTTTGCATCTCACTAATGCCCTTCTCTCCCTCCCTGTAGAGTGCGAGCGGTGCGTTAGATATGAGAAGACTCACCGGGATCCGTCATGCCAGCGATGACAGCTTCTCTCCCTGCAGCACTCCCAGCGTCATCTCCTAGGTAACAGCGTGTCTCCTCACTGTGACGCGCCTGCACGTACTGGCGGCGGCGCGTCACAGTAAGGAGACACGCTGTTACCTAGTAGATGATGCTCGGCGCGCTGCGGGGAGAGAAGCGGACATTGCAGACATGTCAAGTCCCGTTGAGTCTTCTCATACTAACGTTCCGCTCGCACTCTGCAGGGAGGGAGGCAGGCTACATGTCGCCGCTGATCTGAGGTCTCCTATTATGCCAGCCTGCACTAGCCACCCAGCCTGCACCTAAAACGAAAAAAAACCATAAAACGATATTTTTCGTTTAGAGGAAATTTTCGTTCACTGTCTGGCGCCATTATTTGGCCGGCGCCATTTTTAATGGACCCGGAAGTTTTTACTGTAGACAGAATGCTGTTCTCTCCACCAAGCAGCAATAGCAGCATCTTTCTTGGCAGGAAGCAGGGTAGCAAACCCATTCAGTCAGGAAATACAAAAAAAATGCAATAATGCAAAAATGGTTGACATGCACACTGCAAATTGTATGTTCCACGCAATATGCTTTCAACAAAATTGAGCCTGAATGGGGGCTTTAATGTTAATTATCCAAAGCTATCGTTAAATGCATTTTTCTAGATCTCAACCTTGTTATACTGAGAACCTTTTTAGTCTTTATTCTCCAGAGATTGAATATCTGTATTTCTCCAGTTCTCAGAAAGTCTATGTAGTCCAGCACTCTTTTATGTTACACTAGGAGAGATGATTAAAGGAAGATATACTTAGTTCAGGAATAGGGTCAATTTTCCCAGAGATTTCTAACCATTTTCAGAACAATCTATATAACTGCATTACTGCGCCCTTCAGATCTTACTTATGGAAAAATTTACATTTAATTGTACATAAAAGTGCGGTATGGCTTTGGTTGTACATTTTAGAACACCAATAGTCGACCTTAACTGGAGGCACTTGTCTACCTATCCCACAAGAGCTACATGCACAAGATCTAAGGAGGCTTCAGGCTTTCATCTCCAGTGAAATAAGCCCACCTAAAGCTGGCCTTGTGATGTTTGTGGCTGCGCAGGGTGCCACGTAAATGGTCAAAAATGTGGGCACCATTCAGCCTAATTGTTTGATGCTCTCCTGTGTCTCCCTGGGAAACAATGGAGTTGGTTTCACATTACCTATATTGGTACCCTGACAACACAACAGAATCCGTCTAACACTGAAACTATATGAGTATATGGGAAATCTTTTGTTTCTCTACTCTAATCCTTGTATATCCTACTTTTATTACTTGTAGAAAAAGTGAGTAAAAATACAGAGAGTAAAAATAAAAAAATAAATCCTTGCAGTTCTATCGAAAGAAATGATGGTCCGCATGGAGATACCTTAAAATTTTAAACACATGGCACCGTGAACTCTGAAACCTTGAGTTCATTCCAACCTTAATCATTTTTAAGCCATTGTATAGTAAAGTGTCCTGTGTGTTGCTGAACCCATGGAGAATCAGGTGACCACTAGTGATGAGGTCTGGTCCTCCTTTTTTCTTTATTCTGCAAGCCTCTCCTCCCCGGGGGTAGTAACAAACGTTTTGAAGAGATCACCTGGCAGAACTAAAGATGTCACCACCAGTGATACATTTCACAAGGTAAATCAGGAAAAGGAAATATTTGACATTGGGCAAACACTGACTTAATGTGATGATTTGCTCAGCTGCCTGTGCAGGCAGCCAGCCTTTTGACCATTGTGTAGGTTTGCATGCTGCAGGACTCTGGAAAGAAGAGCTTCTGTCAGTTTTGCAGCTTGTGCTTGCAGAGGAATTTGCATACGTTGTCATGCAAATTGCCTGGCCACATTCATTGGAGGCGTGTACTATAAGTACTATGTCTTTCCCACAATGCTTCGCTGTTCATAAGGATTTCGTCCTATGTAACACTCCTGGTGGGGTGTCAGCCTTGCTCTCTGTTTGAACATCAGCTTAGAGTAATTCCTGAATCTGCGCTAGGCAGATTTCCCTAGTGCAGTTAGGATTGTATTATCTGTATTGCCTGTTCTGTCTTGTCTTGCCTGTTGCCATTGTCCAGTCCCTACGGTGGTCGACAGGAAATGGTTCTGATCTCTGTTCTTGGAGTATAGCTGGTGCAGCGGTTGCTACCAGCTATCTCTTCTGATCTGTCTCCTGGGATCGCGCTAGCTACTTTTCGCTAGCGCTGGGGATCCTTCTGTTCTGTCTCCTGGGATCGCGCTAGCTACTTTTCGCTAGCGCTGGGGATCCTTCTGTTCTGTCTCCTGGGATCGCGCTAGCTACTTTTCGCTAGCGCTGGGGATCCTTCTGTTCTGCTACTCTGTACTTGGATCGCGCTAGCCACTTTTCGCTAGTGCTGTGGATCCTATCTCTCGTTTGTCCCTGTTTTCGTGTGTCTGTCTGGTCTGCTATGCTTGCTGGAGGCTCGGTGAGGTAACCGTTAAGCAAGCGCTCGCGTCCTCTGTTTCATGTTTGTCTGTTAATGGTTAGTTAGGCGTGCTTGTCTCTATTGTGCTTATCACGTGGAGATCGCGCATAACCGCGTGCACTGTTGCGAATGAGTGCGGTGTTCGCGGTTAGCTAGCGTTTGTTATTTTCCGTATCTCCTTATTGTATTATTTGCTGTGCCTTTGCTACCCTCGTATTCTATTCTGAACTGCCTTGTGTCACGTCTGGCGATCGCACCTCTCGCGATCGCGTTCCTATTTCATATCTGCTGTTGTGTGTGCGCGGTCGCGGGGTGGCGACTGGATTGGCGCACACACATACAACCTGTCCCTTTGCTCAATCTCATTCGCAATCGCCTCTCTTGCGATTGCGTTCTGCGCTTCGTACAATTCCTGTCTGGCATTTGTGGAGGTACAGAGGACTGGTTCCTCTGCACTCCCCAGCGCCATCTGCCGACAGGAATTTCCCTCTACAGGTGCGTAGCACCTTTTGCTGGGTGGATGCAATTACACGCTTGTGGAGGATTTCCGCCGTGTCAGCGCAAGCGTTGTGCGCTGATCACGGAGAAAGTTCCACAATCGTTACAGTATGAACAGCCCAACCCAAAACCCCAGTGTAGACGGATATTCCGATTTGTACGATTTTGTCGAGTTTGGGTCCTGTGTCTTTAAGAGCTTTAAAAGGCTTAATTCAGAGACCAAGGCGGAATTTCTTTCTGAATGTGTGAGGTTTTGCCTGAATCCCACCTTTCAGATTTCTGATCCGTCCACATCGGCTCTTCTGTTTGCCTATGTGCTCTTAAAAGACAATTTGTTCACCTGGGCATATAATCTGTTAAAAATCAATTCTTGGAATGGTAATCTGTATCAGTTGCTTGCAGAGATATTCTCTCACTGGTTTAAACTGCCTGGCTTACCACCTGCTCTGATTGAGTGTGTAGCTGCTGATAAGTCAGCTGATCTTTCCCTTCCATGCAAAACCTTTCAGTATGACAATCAGTTCAATGTGTCTGTTGCCACTTCAGGTTTTAAACAGCAGACATGCAAAGTGGCGAAAAAGAGAAAAACTAAAAAACGCAAGCATGGGAATAAAACACTCCCTATTGATGTTTGTAATGATGTTGTTCCGTCTCCGGCTTTTTTGCCCCAATCCAAAGCTTATGTGGATCCTGCTATAGGTAGGATCGCACACTACATTAAAGCAGTTAAAAAATCTGTTCTTGTTCCTGAACTCCACCCCTATGGAGATTATTTGGATACTGGGTTGTTTGAACCGCCATTTGCTTCATGGGAGATTGGGGCCTTGTTGGAAGAGTTTGATTTCGATTGGAAAGCCTTTTGCGATTTTTACAAAAGCGAAAATGTCTTGAATGCTTGTCTCGATTCGATGTACCTTCTGATTGATTCCGATGAATGTGACAAGGATGATGTGGATCTGGTGATCTATGTATGGCAAACGATTTTGGATGAGTTGCACACACACCAACCAATTGATTCCAATAAAAAGACATCATTGTCGGATGATTGTTCCTGCCTTTCTGGGGTAAAGCATGAGAGTCTTGACTTTGTGCAATCTGAAATGAATGAGTGTGCCGCTGTGGTTGATTCCTGTGTGAATCCTGAAGGATTCGCTCCTGACAGTGTGCAGTTTGAATCTATGCGATCTGATGCCTGTTTCTCGGATGTTCCTGCAGATTGTGATCGGCATGAGTCTGCCGGTTTCCTCAAGGATGTGTGGGATCCTTTGTCATTTAGAAACAGATCTTTGAGATCTTCCGTCTGTGACCCTGCTATGGGGAAAATTTCTCGACTATGCAGCGTCAAAAGTAAAATTATTATGCCTAATAAAGTTTATCCTGTTGATGTCGCCATTTCTTCTGCAAATGAGTCTCTGTCTCACCCTGTTCACACCTGTAAGGGCCCGTTGCCTGGGGACAGTTGCTCCAGCGTTTCGGTCCTAGATGCCTTGCAGTCTGCTCTGCAGATCGCGGAGGTTTGCGCTATAGAAGCGTCAGTTTCACAACCTAAAGTGAATTTTGATTCGCAGGTTTTGCGTTCTGATTCCTCGGATTCGACATTGTTAGCCGAATCTAAGAGTGAGACAGCGCTTTGGTTTTGCGAATCTGATGCTGAACCCTCTTTGCCTTATTCAGAGACGCTTTCTCTAAACCTGCCCTGTACCATGAATAACAATATGATGTCCAATCACACTGACATTTGTGAGTCCCTTTCTTGCTCTGAGGGAAGTGCTGATTCTGCACCCTGTACTCTAGATGAGTCAATGTGGCCTTGCTTAGAATCCCATGCAGTGTCCCTAGAGGCTCGTCTAGGTATTGCCACTATACTCACCTGTTTTTCTGCAGTTTTGGAGTTGCAAGCTAGTTTGACTGATACGCAGAATTCTGGATGCAGCGAGATTAAAGTTAGGGAGTCAGCGTGTGTTCCAGTAAATATACCTGTACATTACCCTCATGATGATGAGATCCAGTCTCAGGTTATGGTGGAACCATTTCTGGGACATCTGCCCTGTCCACAAAATAAAGTTCCAGTTTTGCCCTGTAACATGGATAGTACAGAATCCTTCTTAGAAAACTTGAAAAATGATGTTCCTGAGGTCTTGTTTGATGTTCTGGAGGTCTCCGAGTTCCTCCCAAAGGGTGCAGAACTTGTAGGAGATGTCTCCTGCCCCCAAGTCCTTCTGAGGTGTTGCCCTCTTCCGTAGGCATCGCTGCCTTGCTAGCTACCTTTTCAGCTCTGGTGGAGCTTCAGTCATGTGTAGTCAATGATGATATTGCAGTCACAGAAATTTCCGAATTTGAATCCGAGTCTTCTTTTGAAAGTCCAGTGCTTGAGACCATTGCTCGTGATGATTCTCTGCCCGGTCCGGGTTTTGGTTTCCTCGTGTCGGACTCTGAGGTTGGCAGTTCCCCAACATGTCCTGAGGTTTCTCCTGTGCTGGTGTACCCCAATGTGCTCTGTGACCCAGAAAGCCCAAGTGTGCCTCGGTTACCAGCATACTCAGATGCTTCCTCGGTGGAGACATGTTCTGATTTAGCCTGCCTGCTTGCATGCCCAGAAGTGGTCCCTGAAAGTCTTGATCTTGATGGGTGTCCTTGTAATTTTGAATCCGGAATTGTCATTGGTTCCATGGGGGTTCTTGGTAATTCTCCATGTGAGCCTGGTGATTGTTCTGCCCTCTTGGGATCTCTGTGGAGCTTCAAAAAGTTCTGGGAGATTCCGGGAGAAATTTTGCTTGGTCCCCTGGATAAGATCAACGGTGGCTTTTGTGTTGTAAGGGACACTTCGAACAGGTATTGTGGCAGGTTTGGTATTTTCGGACGCTCCTTGGAAGGTGGTGGGTATTGTCTGGAGGGTGTCAATGGCTTCTTCTCTGGCGTTCACAGTCCTGATGGGTGTTATACTGAGACTGGTAGTACTGATGGGCATGTTTCGGTGGCTTCTGTTTCCGATGAGGTCGGTTTCGGGTGGACTGACTCTGGAATTGGACCTTGTCGGGCTGCCCCGACCTTCATGAGTCTTCAGTTTGAGTCTGTTGCTAATAGCAGTTTTGAGGGTCGTCTGGAATTCGACCCTGGAGGGGGGGGGGGGGGGGTACTGTGATGATTTGCTCAGCTGCCTGTGCAGGCAGCCAGCCTTTTGACCATTGTGTAGGTTTGCATGCTGCAGGACTCTGGAAAGAAGAGCTTCTGTCAGTTTTGCAGCTTGTGCTTGCAGAGGAATTTGCATACGTTGTCATGCAAATTGCCTGGCCACATTCATTGGAGGCGTGTACTATAAGTACTATGTCTTTCCCACAATGCTTCGCTGTTCATAAGGATTTCGTCCTATGTAACACTCCTGGTGGGGTGTCAGCCTTGCTCTCTGTTTGAACATCAGCTTAGAGTAATTCCTGAATCTGCGCTAGGCAGATTTCCCTAGTGCAGTTAGGATTGTATTATCTGTATTGCCTGTTCTGTCTTGTCTTGCCTGTTGCCATTGTCCAGTCCCTACGGTGGTTGACAGGAAATGGTTCTGATCTCTGTTCTTGGAGTATAGCTGGTGCAGTGGTTGCTACCAGCTATCTCTTCTGTTCTGTCTCCTGGGATCGCACTAGCTACTTTTCGCTAGCGCTGGAGATCCTTCTGTTCTGTCTCCTGGGATCGCGCTAGCTACTTTTCGCTAGCGCTGGGGATCCTTCTGTTCTGTCTCCTGGGATCGCGCTAGCTACTTTTCGCTAGCGCTGGGGATCCTTCTGTTCTGCTACTCTGTACTTGGATCGCGCTAGCCACTTTTCGCTAGTGCTGTGGATCCTATCTCTCGCTTGTCCCTGTTTTCGTGTGTCTGTCTGGTCTGCTACGCTTGCTGGAGGCTCGGTGAGGTAACTGTTAAGCAAGCGCTCGCGTCCTCTGTTTCATGTTTGTCTGTTAATGGTTAGTTAGGAGTGCTTGTCTCTATTGTGCTTATCACGTGGAGATCGCGCATAACCGCGTGCACTGTTGCGAATGAGTGCGGTGTTCGCAGTTAGCTAGCATTTGTTATTTTCCGTATCTCCTTATTGTATTATTTGCTGTGCCTTTGCTACCCTCGTATTCTATTCTGAACTGCCTTGTGTCACGTCTGGCGATCGCACCTCTCGCGATCGCGTTCCTATTTCGTATCTGCTGTTGTGTGTGCGCGGTCGCGGGGTGGCGACTGGATTGGCGCACACACATACAACCTGTCCCTTTGCTCAATCTCATTCGCAATCGCCTCTCTTGCGATTGCGTTCTGCGCTTCGTACAATTCCTGTCTGGCATTTGTGGAGGTACAGAGGACTGGTTCCTCTGCACTCCCCAGCGCCATCTGCCGACAGGAATTTCCCTCTACAGGTGCGTAGCACCTTTTGCTGGGTGCCTGCAATTACACGCTTGTGGAGGATTTCCGCCGTGTCAGCGCACGCGTTGTGCGCTGATCACGGAGAAAGTTCCACAATCGTTACACTTAATAATCTATAAATGCATATTGAAAACAATAAGCCATTTTATTCATTATGTTATACAAGTAGGACAAAGGTCTCACTCCATACCCTCCTCAGCAAATCAGACGGCATCAATCCTCTTCTCATATCCTGCCATCTAACTGGTTATATGTTTATTGCATACAAACCAAGAAAGGAATCCTAGCAGTTACTTTTCACAATAAAACAATATTAATTAATATTTTGTCCATAAGCAGTTTCTTTTATCACCATCCCTGGTGAAAGTGTATACATACATATAATTAGCAACTTGCTCATACTTGAAAATTCACTTCATTATAATCAAAGATAATTCATTCTAACGGAATATGTAATTGTATACTGATTATACATTGTGTTAATACAAAACAATATAAATGTAAATAAGTCTAAAGATATATTGCTTCTAGGTTAAAGCCCCGTTTGAAAGGAAAAAAAAAAATTCTTCCAAGTCCCTGTAGCTGGTGACACTGAGCGGTCATTTACTGCATAGTTTAGTGCTTACTTGACACTTTTATTTAAAATGAAACTCAAACCTAGAATTGAACTTTATCCCAATCAGTAGCTAATAGCCCTTTTACATGAGAAATATAATGATTTTCACAAACAGACCATCAGGGGGCGCTGTATGACTGATTTTGTGCTGAAACCCCTCCCACAAGAAGCTCTGAGTACCGCGGTACTCTGGGCAAACTGCCACAATGTAACAATGTTCACAGACAGGAATTAGCTGTTTACAGCTGTCTCTAACAGCCAAAACAGCTAGGAGCAGCTACATAACCTGCCCACAGTAACAATGTCACCATGTAATTCATGTCAGAATGTGAATCTGGGAGTGGAAAGATTTTACAATGAGCAAACACTGACTAAATCATTTATACATAATTATAGTAAAAAATGAAGCACTTTTTTTACTACATTATTTTCACTGGAGTTCCTCTTTAAGACTCTGCAAGTCCTTATCAAATTCCGGCCTGAAAAGTAGAGATGGTAAGGCTTGCAAATTTAATACAATTGCAGTCAATTACAAATGTACCCAATCGGTATCAGCAGGAACTGCATTTAATTGGTCTAATCCAAGCTACATACTAATTGCATGTAAGCTAGTAGTACTGTACAGGAAGTCTCCTGCTGGTACCCAGTCTTTCTGTTCTCTTATATGAAGACCTCATGCTGCTTAACTGGTAGGTTTTGAACAAGTATCTGCTATGTCTTTAATTTTTTTTTACAGTTACTAGTCATTAGAACTGTGGGAAAGATATGATATGTCAAATCCACTCTCCTAAAGGTGTTCAATCGAACATTTGATTTAGTTGTTTTATGAGATCAGGGGAGAATCAATTATGCTCCATTCTGTTTGATCGATGGAAATTGTCAGATATCTGCCTGAATGATGGAAAATATCAGTCTATCACAATGGAATCGGTTAATGTTCACATGATTTCAAGTCGACACAGAATTTATTTTTTTTCGTTTCAGAGCACAATATTGTTCAGATCGATTAGTGTAGAAGAGTCGTCAGGATCTTTTTTGCAGTGTGTGGGCCACTATTCGACTATTTTTTGACCACCCTGTTTTTAAGCTCCTTAGCGGTAATCCCGAGTCAGGCTCGGGATGGAAAGCCGCAGCTCAGAGCGGTAATCCCGTGCCTGAGTGAGTTATATGCAGGAGCTGCTGCAGATCTCTATGTAGTTTGTTTTTTTACTTGTTTTTAGGGTCTTAAAACTTGTGAAAAAATTGCACGACTTTTAAACCCTGAATCTGGAAATAATTATAATGCCAGAGAGGGTAATCGCTCAATAAAGTCCATAGCTTAATCGCTCTGTGGAAAATCAAGACATCTATGGGCACTTTTACCTTCCCAAAGCATTGACATGACTGGAAGAAATGTACCACTGTCACAGGGGTGTTGGGTAAATACAGGGCTGGATTTCTGGAAAATCCACAAAGGCCCGGGCCTTGGGCTGCGGCTGGCAACACGACAGCTGGATGCTGAAGAGGGATTGCTGCAATGTAAGAGAATGCCGCTGCAAACGGAATAGAGAGGTTGCAAATAAGAAGTAACACATGAAAATAGGGAGCTGGGTGCTCAGGATATCTGTCTATAATTGAAAGGGGCTGCTCTAGATGAATGTTACAGATGGAAGAGGGGGCTGCATGGAATAGGAGGGGGTGCTGCACATGCAAGTGGAGCCTCAAGCAAGTTGGCCTCGGGGCTTAAAAATGATACATCTGGCCTTGGGTAAATAGAGACCAGAGAAGGTAGGAAGAGAAGGACCAGAGACAATTGGTTGCCTTTCTAGAAATACGAGGATGGGATTTTGCCCCGACAGGCTACTTTTGCCCAAACCTTTGTTTTAACTCTAAAGTATCTGCTGTATAGTAAGATAATAACACCTCTATACTTTTTGCTACAGAAGGGTTAATATGATATCTAGTGCCTGTTCCTCTTGGCTTGCCTAACAGGAACTGTTCACATCCCAGGTCTCTCGTGAGAAGTTTGCTCTGCAGAAAATGCTTTGTGTGTGATTGACGGAAGCAAAGTTTTTCGGAGGTGCTTTATGTAATCAAATAGTGCAGCGAGGAGGAGAAATCCATTTCATTGATTTCGGCCTTAGGTGCATAATTTAATAGAAGTTTACTGGAAATTTGCTGTCTGAATTCATATTAATACAGGCGTAAGTGGTCCTTTTCCTGTAAATGTCCTCTCCTCCTGCCTCATGATGGATAGATAGGTATCATCTGTTTGCATCCCTTTCCACAAATAAACTGCACACCGGGATTTGTAGAAAGATCTGCAGCACTACAACAAAGGCAGCGGAGATCCTATCCCTCCCTTAGAGTGATCCTTTCTCAAGTCTTTAAATTAATTTGCCTCCTATCTGCTCAGATGCAGCGTGTTTAGGTGCACCTGGCCTACAGCATTAAATAGAGGTTAATACGATTATTATATTGCATGGGTGATAAAAGGATACCGTCCATTACTGGAAGAGGGTGAGGATGCGGGAAAAGATGGAGTCCGTGTTTCCAGGAACGCCCCATATGAGCCCGTTGAATTTAATTTGCGTGAGTTAATTGCAGATCATATTGAACTAACTTCATGAATGCCATGCCTGATTTGCAATAGGACAACCTGAATGATCATCATGGCTGAATACAGACCTACAAACTGTAAAATGTATAGGTAAAGAATTAGCTGCTTGGAGTTAAGTAACTCACCTTTGATGTTTCTTGAGTACACCAGAGGTGTGAAAGCCCATTGCTGCAGACATCACAGGGTTTCTGCGTTCTTAGATCATTATTTTATTGTACAAACACTGGAAAAAAAGTACTTTGTATGCTGAAATGTGGTAGATAAATACATAGACAGGGTGGGTAAAGGCATGCATTTAAAAAAGCGGCAGGTTGAAAATGGCATGGATTTACCAAGATTCCACTCTGCCCTTTTATTATTAGTAGAATATTGGTAACTTTACCAATATCCTACTATCACCTTCCTCCACCTATGCCTAACACTATCCTCTCCACCTCCAACTAACACTAACTTTTGCTGCTATCTATCTTCCCAATCCTGTCTTTCTGCTGCTAAATCAAGTCACTATTTTTGAAAGCCGGAGTTTGGCAATAGTATAGTGGAACGCTGCTGCCAGCCATAGCCACAACTAAACCTCTGCCACTACCCATGGCTGATATCCTGTCACCCCATCATTTAACTGGTGCCCAAATTACCTTCACGGCACCGCCATAGCCTCAATTTATACAGCAGCCTCTGGTGGGGCCCAAATTATCAGGCATGATCTGTGGCTTATTAAATGATTTGGGGTAAAGAGAGTGAGCTGAACCTGTTGTGAAGTAAAGTGGGGAAGACTGTGGTGCTAGGTACTGTTAACCAAAACACCATGTACCATGTACTGAAAGCAACGAAAGCCGCAAGGTGAGCATGAGTATGGTTTATGTTTAGCTTAGGTATGGATTAATAGGGTTACGGGTTGGCAGAAATTAGTGCGCTGCTGAAATGTTAGTATATTAACTGCATGTATGTGCTGCACTTGCAGTGAGGCGTTCTTTTTAATTAATAATAATTCCAGTATTTTCCAGAAATACATCTTTGTGTCAAGAGTCATGGCTGGTGGGTGTTTGGGATGTGATGGGAGAAGGGGATATTTGTAGCATGAATGCGCTGCTGACAAACCTGCAGAAATTGTGTGATGCAATCATGTCAACATAATCAAAATCTCAAAGGAATGTTTCCATATATATATATACACTTCATTCCGTTCTGCACTCTCTTCCTCTCTCTCCCTCTCTTGTGTACCATTCTGTACTGAGAAGTAATTTTAACACCTAAAGCTGCACTGACTGACCTAATTTGTCTGACATTAACTCCTTTATAAATGGGATGTTAAATGACATTCACACAGGGATTACACCGTTACCGTGGTGATTTGACCTCACTGTCACATACAGTGTAATGAGCGTATCACTTATTCTGCCTTACCACTAATGGCAAAAATGAGAAATAGGCAGAAGGACAAAGGGTCTTTTACAGCAGTTTTTACAATTGGAATTGGTGATTATATATTTATATATACAGGGAGTGCAGAATTATTAGGCAAGTGGTATTTTTGAGGAATAATTTTATTATTGAACAACAACCATGTTCTCAATGAACCCAAAAAACTCATTAATATCAAAGCTGAATATTTTTGAAAGTAGTTTTTTGTTTGTTTTTAGTTTTAGCTATTTTAGGGGGATATCTGTGTGTGCAGGTGACTATTACTGTGCATAATTATTAGGCAACATCTCAACATTCACAAATATACATTTCTGACATTCAAAACCAAAGCAAAAACAAATCAGTGACCAATATAGCCAAATTTTTTTGCAAGGACACTCAAAAGCCTGCCATCCATGGATTCTGTCAGTGTTTTGATCTGTTCACCATCAACATTGCGTGCAGCAGCAACCACACTGTTCAGAGAGGTGTACTGTTTTCCCTCCTTGTAAATCTCACATTTTATGATGGACCACAGGTTCTCAATGGGGTTCAGATCAGGTGAACAAGGAGGCCATGTCATTAGATTTTCTTCTTTTATACCCTTTCTTGCCAGCCACGCTGTGGAGTACTTGGACGCGTGCGATGGAGCATTGTCCTGCATGAAAATCATGTTTTTCTTGAAGGATGCAGACTTCTTCCTGTACCACTGCTTGAAGAAGGTGTCTTCCAGAAACTGGCAGTAGGACTGGGAGTTGAGCTTGACTCCATCCTCAACCCGAAAAGGCCCCACAAGCTCATCTTTGATGATACCAGTCCAAACCAGTACTCCACCTTCACCTTGCTGGCGTCTGAGTCGGACTGGAGCTCCCTGCCCTTTACCAATCCAGCTACGGGCCCATCCATCTGGCCCATCAAGACTCACTCTCATTTCATCAGTCCATAAAACCTCAGAAAAATCAGTCTTGAGATATTTCTTGGCCCAGTCTTGACGTTTCAGCTTGTGTGTCTTGTTCAGTGGTGGTCGTCATTCAGCCTTTCTTACCTTGGCCATGTCTCTGAGTATTGCACACCTTGTGCTTTTGGGCACTCCAGTGATGTTGCAGCTCTGAAATATGACCAAACTGGTGGCAAGTGGCATCTTGGCAGCTGCACGCTTGACTTTTCTCAGTTCATGGGCAGTTATTTTGCGCCTTGGTTTTTCCACACGCTTCTTGCGACCCTGTTGACTATTTTGAATGAAACGCTTGATTGTTCAATGATCACGCTTCAGAAGCTTTGCAATTTTAAGAGTGCTGCATCCCTTTGCAATATATTTCACTATTTTTGACTTTTCTGAGCCTGTCAAGTCCTTCTTTTGACCCATTTTGCCAAAGAAAAGGAAGCTGCCTAATAATTATGCACACCTGATATAGGGTGTTGATGTCATTAGACCACACCCCTTCTCATTACAGAGATGCACATCACCTAATATGCTTAATTGGTAGTAGGCTTTCGAGCCTATACAGCTTGGAGTAAGACAACATGCATAAAGAGGATGATGTGGTCAAAATACTCATTTGCCTAATAATTCTGCACTCCCTGTATACCTATTTTTCACATTGGAAGACACACCTGACCATAAGACAATAGTTTAGGGGAGGATAGCAAAATAAACATATTTTGAACTCTTAACTCCTTAGGAGCCAATTTATTTGCAAGTGCTCCAGGCCAATTTATTTTAGTATTTTTAATTTTTTTAGTTTCTTGTTACATTTGCTTGCTACTAAATAGCACTGCTGTAATGTGTGTTTGAGGCCACTTGTCACTAATAGAGACGGCCCGAACCTCCGATTTTTGGTTCGCGAACAGGGTTCGCGAACTTCCGCGAACTTCGCGAACTTCCGCAAAAGTTTGGTTCGCACGAACTTCCGTGAACCGCAATAGACTTCAATGGGGAAGTAAACTTTGAAAACTAGAAACACTTATGCTGGCCGCAAAAGTGATAGAAAAGATGTTTCAAGGGGTCTAACAAAAATTTTTTTGCATGAATGAGTGGGACACACGCCAAACGTCCCAGGGAAAAATCTGAATTTGATGCAAAATGACAGGCCTAAAGTGCTTTAAAACATCTTGCATGTGTATACATCAATCAGGGAGTGTAATTAGAGTACTGCTTCACACTGACAAACCAAACTCACTGTGTAACGCACTGCAAACAGCTGTTTGTGTTGTGACGGCCGTGCTGGACTGGTGCGCACCATGGCAAGATTGCTCTTCCTCAGTGATATCAGGTAATGTCTGACTGCCTTATCAACTTTCGATGGTTCTTTCTCTACCATTGTTAACGCTTACATCTATTTTTTTTTATGTTCTGCTGGCTGTTCAGTACCTGTAATGAAAATCTGTTATGGAGGGCAAGTCTGCCATTGTGAGTGACCACGGGTAATGGCTGGGGAATCAGGCAGTGATGGGTATTACAATGTGCACCTGTCACACACACACACAGGTACCGGACAGGCACAGTGATACTGCGTGCGCTCACGTAGGTAGGTGGGTGCACTGAAGTGAACAACAGGTAGTAGGTAAGGTATATGCAGTGACGGGTATTATAATGTGCACTTGGCACAGCAGTAATTATACCACCAAGGGGCCAAAGGCCAGCTGACTGACTGACAGGGCTGTATATAATGCAAGTGGGCCACACACACACAAAAAAAAATAGATCACAAGAACAAGATTAGCTCTCAAAAGAGCTGTTGAGGGGTGCTATTTTAGCAATAACAATCAGCAAGGAGCAAGCTAAGAAGCCTACAAGAGCCTAACTAAGCTTTCCCTTTAGGCCTCTGCACAGCAGCTCTCGCTGCTCTAATTAATGCAGGCACACGAGTGAGTGAAAAGCCTGACGCTGCCTGCCTTTTATAAGGGGGGGGGGGGGTGGCTCCAGGAGGGAGTGTAGCCTGATTGGCTACAATGTGCCTGCTGACTGTAATGTAGAGAGGGTCAAAGTTGACCCTAATGATGCACTATGGGGGCGAACCGAACTTCCGGAAAAGTTTGCGGTTCTCCGCGAACGCGAACCACCAAAGTTCGCCAGGAACCATTCGCCGGCGAACCGTTCGGGCCATCTCTAGTCACTAAGCGCCAGTGTGGGACAATAACAGAGGACTTCTGCTTTCAGTTTTCAGTATTTCCTGCTAGCAGAGAGAGCGCAAAGCATTCCAACAATTTACAGCACACCAAGTTTTGCCAACTGTAGTCAAAAGCAGTGTACTTATCTCAAACGAGATAACGCTATTGAAGCTGCTAAAGGGTTAATTCCTGCCTCATGTCACTGTCACTAAGATCTTACACTCTAAGCACTGCCTCGTGTCATCCTTAGTGACATGAGACAGGGATTAGGATGTAGGAGCCTAGGGGCAGTTAGTGGCCTCAGGCAGGGATATACCCTGGTATGATGCCTAGAAAATAAGTTAAAATTCAGAAATCAATAATTATTGGGTGAGGGTGGAAGGCGTCCCAATCTTAGTATAACAGCTATTACTGCTCCCGTGTGGTGACAGAGACTGTTGATTGCTCAGTGACAGACACATTTTTCTGGAGGGACAGCATGGAGATAAGTGACCACGTGTTTAATGCTGTGGTAACATTTTAGTTTGGGAGAACCGTTTTATGTTCTTCAGTATATCCCTGACTGTTTGCATACAAATGCTGCTCGGTAGGGAGGGAATAAATCAATCATACTTGCATCTCTTGGATTGTACATGATGTTAATGTTCATTTCACACAAGTACCACTTTCCGAGGTGATGATTCTGGCTAAATTTGGATTGCTGAACGCTGCCTGCAATCACATTGAGATGGAATATATTTTTTTTGCAGGAGACACTTTGGTTTGTGCTAATGAGTGAGGATTTCGGTAGCTGCAAGTTGCCTTCCCTCACTAAATCATTCTCTCTGTTATATACTTAGACATACAGCTATCTAATGGCACAGACATAAAAGTGCAGTGATTATAAATATCATTAGACTAGCTAGGAGCTTGGCTAGCACAATGACCAAGTGTTACCTTTTCTGTGTAAAACGATGTTGACACATGTGTTATTATTTTGTTTTTAAAGTGGATCTGAACTCAGACCTCCTTTCTGCTCTAAGGCTGCTTCCACACAGGGACGTTACAGGCGCACGTTAGTGCAGCCTGTAATGCTCCCCCAACGCACAGCAATGTAACGCTGCACGTTGTAGTGAAAGTGCTCAGTGGGGGGTGGAGAGGAGGCGGGGAGATGCCGCTACAGTAGCCGCGCACATGGCTACTTAATATGCACTGCACTGGCGGCCGCTGATTGGCCATCGGGACCACGTGATGCGGAGTGTCTCGCTCCGCATCACGTGGTCCCGTCGGCCAATTAGCGCCACCCTGGGAGACCTTATGCGGATAGAGCCGCCTAACGCGGCTCACTCTACTGTCCACTCCCGCACCACCATGCGTTGCATTAGGGGTACGTTATGCGACCATAACGTCCCCTAAAACGCAACGTCTTAGTGTGTAAGTAGCCTAAAAGATACACAACAGCATAATAACCTGTGACTTTTTTGCTTTATGGACACTGAACATTTATTGCATAAATGACGCGAAAAAGGCAAAATAAATCATGAGAAGTTTCCTGATACAGGAGGACCAAGGTAGGATAACTCATAAGAAAAGTTTTGTGCATCAAGGCGAGTTTCTTTTTTCACCTAAAAATATTTTTTACAGCACATTACAATCAAGAAAAGCATGATCCTGATGAACTTGTTCTATGTGCTCAAGGTAGAATCAAGTTTATTATGCCTAATTTTGAATTGAGTAATGAGTTTGACAGTTCATTTTATTTTCTGTGCATCTTTTTTTTTTAAAATATAAAAATTGTTATTACAAGGTATTTATTTTTTCATTGAAATTATACTTAAAGTAGACCTAAACTCTTGCACAGGACAAAAGGAAAGCATACTGTAGATAAAAGCACCTTATAGGTATTTAGAGAGTTTAGCCTGCCTAATTCCCCCTCATCTGTAGCAAATCACAACTGTGATTTGATCTCTCAGCTGTGTCAGCTAGCTGCTAACTTGTAAACACAGGTTGGTAACAGTATGTCTGCTTCCATGAAAGCAGGAAGTAGACACACTGCAGATTTATTTCAGGATTTGTATCAGCTGTAATAAAGAAATGTTTTTCTTTAAAAGGTTATTATGCTGTTGCTTATCTGTATGAGCTGAGAGGAAGTTCTGAGTTCAAGTTCGCTTTAAAATATTGAACTTGCTTTCCCCAATGCAGAGACCAGGCACAAGATATCATTCTGGGACAGGTATAGTTACCTGTGATAATAGAGATCTGCACTGCCTCTGTCTGAATTTCTCTACTTACAGAACGCCTCTTATCCATGTCCATCTGTTGTCAGTTCTCGTATGACACCACGTGACTGCTGACAGGAGATGGACATGAGGAGATCCGCAGAATGGAGCAAATGAAGGAGAGGAAAGGTAGGATGTGCCTGTGAGGACACAGGTAACCGTATCAGCAGAAACATAATTACCTGTGCCTGACCCTGGGGGATGTTGCCAATATCTTTTGGAAAGATCACATTGCTATTTGTATTATTGTGGGCATGGCAATACTTATGATGAGGGCCTAACTATGCTTGTGATGAACAGGAGATGGACATACTTGGTATGGGAACACATGGCAGTGTCTGTATCCTGTGTGATTAGGTAAATCATAGGAATGGCTTGATGCTTCAAGTATTTTAAAGTGTACCTGTAATGTTTTAATGCTCTGATACTTACTTCAGCAGTGGGAAGCCTCTGAAAAGTCTAGAGACTTCCTGGATTTTTTTTACAGCTCACCATTCCAGTGCAGGGTGCCTCTATACCTATTCAACAAAAAGATATATAACAGGTTTCTTAAAGGGACCTAAACTGAGAAGGATATGGATTTTCTTTTTAAAATAATACCAGTTGCCCGACTCTCCTGCTGAACCTGTGCCTCTTATACTTTTAGCCACAGCCCCTGAACAAGCATGCAGACCAGGTGCTCTGACTGATATCAGACTGGATTAGCTGCATGCTTGTTTCAGGTGTGTGATTCAGCCTCTACTGCAGCCAAAGAGATCAGCAGGACTGCCAGGCAACTGGTATTGTTTAAAAGGAAACATCCATATCCCTTTCAATTAAGGTTTCCTTTAAGGCTGTACTCAGGTAAGGTCTGGCCATGCCCAGTAGAACCAAGTGATTGTGCGCAAAGCAAAAAAGTGCATGAGCGGCTTACTTCTGCTGGGCATAGGCGGTACTTACTCATGTATGCCCGGTCCTGATATGCTAGTCTGTAGCCAGGTGCATGTTAAGAAGATAAAGAGGAACCCTGCATTTAAATAGTGGCATCAATGAGGATCTGGGAAGCCTTTGTAGTATGTAAGGATGTCTCTAATGCATAACATTTTCCTTCTCAGTTTAAGTAAACATGTATTAGGATGCTGTGTGTGTGTGTGTGTGTGTGTGTGTGTGTGTGTTGGGGGGGGGGAGTATTTCATGTACATGCGCCCGCCGCAATGAATGCCATGAGATGTAGTCCATGGATGCGAGACCCGAGATATTTTTCTAAAACTTTTTACCTGTGAAATGGATAATAGTGTTGTGTTATACCCCCACCATTGGCTTAGCTAATGAGTTAGGAGCCTCAGTGTGAGTTCTGCATCCCTCAAGCAACATACATAACACTTGATGTGAAGCCTCAAAACCTGCCACAGTATCAGAGAGGTATAAGCAGGGATTGAAGAAGAGTAAATGGTTACCGCTCCCCAAAGCACATATAGAGTTGATCATTACCAGCATAGCACCATTGAAAAACGAATACAGTGGTGAAAGGTGGGCCCCTCTGGTCCAAGGATGCTGATCACAACCTCTGCACCCTCTTGCTAGACCACTGTGCACCAGTAATTCTTTCTTTTGTCTTAAATTGGACCTGAGCTCTTGCACAAGACAGAAGGAAAACATAGATAATTACACCCTGTGCGTATTTAGAGAGTTTAGCTTGTCTGATTTTCCCTCATTTGTCACTAATCACAACTGTAATTTGATATCTCAGCTGTATCAGCTGTCTGCCTTGGCAGAGCAGCTAATTTGTAAACAAAGGATGTTAACAATATGTCTGCTTCCATGAAAGCAGGAAGTAGACACACTGCAGATTTATTGCAGGATTTGTATCAGCTGTAACAAATAAATGTTTTTCTTTAAAGGTTATTATGCTGTTGCTTATCTTTTAGAGCAGAGAGGAAGTTCTGATTTCAGGTCCGCTTTAAATGATCATTTGGTTTTTTAATGAAGAAGACATCTCCCTCCGTTTTTATACTTTCATCTAATTTCATTATAATTTAAATGTATTTGTAAAGCTCTGACATCTTCTGCAGCGCTTTACGCAGTACATAGATCACTAATTCTTCCTCAGAAGAGCTCTCAATCTAATCCCTTGATCATTAAAAAGCGGAATATAACCGAGCATTTATTCTTTGCTCTAAAGCATTATTTACAGCATACTGTATTATATACAATTAGCATTTTTTTTTACTAGAACAGCATTCAAAGGGTTACACACAGAGCTTGAAAGTTCAGTGCGGAGAAATCTGGAAGTGGGGATAATGTTATCTTGTGTTTACTTAAATGTATCAAGTGAGCAATGTGACACATTCTCTGACTGTGAAGAAGCTGCTGGACACAGACAGAGACTCAAAGCATTTCTGAATTTAATACATAATTCATAATACCAGTTATTAATAAAATGCAAAGTCAGCTCACAAAGCAAAAAAAAATTTACTTTTGGAAACCTATAATTTCTAAATGAATAATAATACTTATGCACAAATGCAAATATGATAAGCGTATGGCATATAAAAAGTAGGAAAACATGTTTTTATTGAATATTATGTCAGGGTTTTAAACCGCTTTAACTGCTTGCTGACCGTGTCACGCCGATGGGCGTGGCCGCGGCGGCAGTCCCAGGACCGCCTAACGCCGACTGCCGTAAAGTCCTTGGGGCTAGCAGTGCAGGAGATTGCACGCAGGCTGCGCACGCATCTCCTGTTTGGGGGGCGGAGCTCCGCCCCTCCTTCAGTCTCTGAGCGGCAATCACTGACTGTTAGACGGCGGAATTGCAGTCTAAATACATTGTACAGCGCTGCGATCAGCAGTGTCACACGGCTGTCCCCCTGGGACACTGGAGAGCGATCGGCTCTCATAGGCAGAAGCCTATGACAGCCGATCGCCATGATTGGCTGGCTGTGGGGAGGGAGGGAAAATATTTAAAAAAAACAGTAGTTTTTATTAGAAAAACAACAATAAAAATATTTATATAAACAAAAATAAACATGGGGGAGCGATCAGACCCCACTAACAGAGAGCTCTGTTGGTGGGGAGAAAAGGGGGGGAATCACTTGTGTACTGTGTTGTGCGGCCCAGCAGCTTGGCCTTAAAGCTGCAGTGGCCTATTTTACTAAAAATGGCCTGGTCACTAGGGGGGTTTAGCACTGCGGTCCTCAA
Organism: Hyperolius riggenbachi; assembly: GCF_040937935.1. Classification (NCBI taxonomy): domain Eukaryota; kingdom Metazoa; phylum Chordata; class Amphibia; order Anura; family Hyperoliidae; genus Hyperolius; species Hyperolius riggenbachi. Next base: position 71,395,863 of record NC_090656.1, on the reverse strand, counting down.
GGGGTTAAACTAATGTAGCAGTAAAACAATAATGTCTTTGTTTTCATAAAAACCTTCCAGCCAAAAGAACAGATCTAGCGCTCATCAAAAATCCTAGTTCTTAAAATCTGTATTTCTAAAACAAAAAAAAAAGAGGGGCAAAAACAGTATAAAATGCCTTCTGTCGTGTGACAGAGATCTCACATTGGCATGCTGCATAATGCTGACTGTGAAGAACAGAAAGTCGATACACAAGGTACAAATTATGGTTGCTGTTAGGGAGACAACTGTCCTACAGGACGATAATTTAGTAAATGATAGGTAATAAATCCTCAGCTCTTCAAATTGGGTCATTGAGGTTGAAACGGCCTGTTTCATTTTTTTTTTTTTGTAGATCCTTGACAGATTTAGGTCCACTTGTTCAAGCTGAAGATTACAAATAGCAGATGTATTATCCTGGCTAGTCCAGTCTCATCAGAAACTTACTTCTGATGTCTTCTTATGGGTAAGGAATGTGTGGTGGAAAGGGAAATTTACTGGGTCCTTGTCTTCCTCAATTGCCTCTTCAGAAAATAGAAAAGCAAACCGTGCTTGAGAGTTGCGCGTAATTTTAAGGCGTCCTCCTCTGCAATATTTGTCTTTGGAAATCTTTAGTATTTTACCAGTTGTGCTTTAAAAAGGAACTGCAGTGAAAATAGCATAATGAATAAAATTGCTTATTTTATAGATTATTTAGTCAGCGTGTGCCCATTGTAAAATATTTCCTCTCCCTGATTTACATTCTGAAATGTATCACTGGTGGTGACATCTTTAGTACTGCCAGGTAATCTGTACGGAATGTTCATCACTGAGAATTCTATGCACAGAGGGAGATGTTGCTTGCTTGGCAGTTGGAAAAAGCTGTTATTTCCCACAACGCAACAAAGCTCACAGACAGCAAACTGTCAGTACCATGGTCATGACATCACACTCTGGGAGGGGTTTCACCACAATATCAGCCATACAGACCCTCTGATGAGCTATTCGGGAAAAGTAAAGTTTTCTCGTGGGAAAGGGGGTATCAGCTACTGATTGGAATCATGTTCAATCCTTGGATAACGCTACCCTTTATTAATATCACTTTTTGATGCTTATTATTTATTTATTTTATTCATTTATTAGAGTTCTACTTATACTTATTCATTCATGGATGTCCTCTTGTGTCGGGGCAATAGTTCATATACTTTTTACCCATATTTAAAGTCTTGCTGGGATTTTTACCATCATCTCTGACTCAGCAGGGGCAAAGGGACAAACTTAAAAAAAACCAATTGCTGCCCAATGCTTTGTTTATTTGTACCTTGGAGTCGGACTCAATGCTAGCATCCTGGGGATGTCATAGTGAAGATCTGCTCTCCATTTCATTCTTCTATCTGCAACAGTCATTACATTGATCAATATGTGCAAATAAATTCAGGGTTCTGCCATATTATGCAGATATTTCTGCTGCTTTATGTACTGCAGGTCTCCTTTATACATGTTTAGCCCCCATGTACAGCAGCACATCTCTTGTATGCACAGCCCCCCATAATTCTGCTGAATACATGGCTGCGTATTCCTTTCTGTTGAGTTCTGCAGATGTCAGTTTAGGGATAGGCTAAAGGGCTGTATGAGTGAATGGCAGCGGAAGCCCCGCCCACATGGGGGGGGGGTCACTGTGTGTAATGGATTGCTGCACCACAGGGTACAATGCTGAACTACCTTGCTCTGTTAATTGATTGAGTGAGAAACAGTTTGTCCTTAAATAACGATTTCACTGTCTTGGTATAGGTCTATGGAGGACTATGGCATTACTCAAACCATTTACTTATTTGATGCAGCTGTTCAAAAGAATTTGTCTTTGGAAAAGTTAGTCATATGACCAAGAGATCTATGCAGAAATTATAGAGGTGACAGCAGACTAAAAGAGTTTCTTCATCACCCAACTCTGACCACCTCCTCCCTCTGCTCCCTCCAATGCTCAGATTGAAAGTTTGGCTATTTTCCCCTCCCAGCTCCTCCCTAATGATCTTATGTGGTTGATGTTGAGATAGGGGAGGAGTTTGCCAAGAACACAGACCACTGATCGGTCCTGCCAAGTGCCAGGAATAGATTAAAGCGGTATAAAACCCTAACATAATATTCAATAAAAACATTTTTTTTTCTTTTTATATGCCATACGGTTATCATATTTGCTTTTGTGCATAAGTATTATTTTTCATTTAGAAATTATACATTCCCAAAGTACACTTTTTTTTCTCTGAGAGCTGACTTTGCATTTTATTTATAACTGCTCTATTCATGTTCTAACTTAAGCAGAAATGCGTTCTCATTGTCTGACTTCGTTCAGGAGACCCGGCAGTGTCAGAGAGTTGTTTATTTACATTCCTCACTTGATACAATTAAACACAAGATAACATTATCTCAAGTTCGGATGCATCCAGCTTTGCTGGCAGGACAGCTTCTAAGTCCTGTGTGTAACCCTTTGAATGCTGTTCTAGTAAAAAATAAAATGCTGGCTGTATATAATATGCTGTAAATAATCTATTAGAGCAAATAAGAAATGCTGGGTTTCATTCCGTTTTAAGATGAAATGGGGCAAGGTAGCAGTTTTTGCAAAGCTCTGATGGTCACCTGGCATTACTGGTAAGGTGTGGTAGGGGCTGACATTCACCAGGCCCCTAGTTTCTCTCCAGGCCCTAGGCAACTGCCTAGAATTGCCTTGTTGATGATCCGGCTCTGCCAAGCGCACAGTAACACATTAACACACCATGACAAGCTCAACCAGCAAGGTAATGTAAAAATGGTGCACTGCATGATGTACACAACATGCATTAAACATATTATATTAAAGTACAGTTACATTTTTTTGCCTATCTCAGACTATGTACAGTATATAACCATGCTACAGTGCTCACATAAAGCAGGATTTTTAGCTGCAGAGGCCCCATTTACACACACAGAGCAACATTTGGACAGTTTGCTGACTAATCAGTTGCCCAGAGTGGCCTTAAAGCAGGCCCAAACCAAACATTTGTTTAATTCAAAATATTTAGTTGCACCACTCTGACACATACAAAGACAAATAAATAAACGCTCCTTCAAGCCTATGGGCATATCAGAGCATGCTTTTCACCCTTCTCTTTTCATAACTAGGGTTACACAGGTGGCAGCCATTACTTCTGAGCTTAGTAGGAGGTTTTGGATCATGGGTGTGTTTGTCACCAGCTACCCTCCCTCACAGGGGTGTCGTCTATGTGAAATCTCACACAAGCTGAGATCACCTCCCCTGTGACATCATCAGTAGCAGCCTGTGTTTTGTTTTGGTTTTTTATATCCTCCACCAGTCTGCCAGATTCTGTCCCAGCAATATAAAAGGGAGGGGTTCCTCCAATAAATGTAAAATATTTTATATTTGTCATCATGCAGCTGAAAAAAGGCTGCGTTTTATTATTATAATTTAGAAAATAGATTTTATTTCTGAAATCTTGTATTTTTAATTTGGGTCCACTTTAATGCCTGTATTTGCAGGAAACAAAGCTTCACACTGAGTCGATTTTCACCACCCTTTGCCTACAGGCCATATAGAACTGCTGCTTTTTATACAGTATCTGTGCTGAAGCTTCTTATAAGTAAAACACTGGGTGAATTCTTCTCTCTTCTTTACTGCTATATTACTGTTATATTTAATAATAATGATGATGTCTCTGCCTGTAAGCAAAATCAGCAGCTTCACAAACATTAGAGATTGTCAGCCCTGCTGAGGGATAGTCAGTGAAATGAATCTGTACAGTGTACCTTTGCAAAGCACTGTGGGAATTATCAGCACTATATATCGATGCATAATAATACTAATAATAATAACGTTTGCTGGCATCAGAAATATGACCGCACGTAGCCGATATTTTAAATAAAGCAAGTTGTCTTGTGGATTTAATGATGATCTAATAAACATGCATGAAAATTGCATGGATCCTTGAGCTGCTATGCCACAGAGGAAATGTTCTGTTGTATTACAGTAATGTGTCAATAGCACCATATGTTCAGTGTAAAACTAGGTCTTCTCAGCCTTAAATATACTTAAAAATAAAAGAAAAAAACAAACAAACAAAAAACAAACACACTTGAGCATGCTGTTTATGTGCTGTAAATATTCTTGGAATATTTGCTTAATCGGTACTTACCACGCAAAGCAACTGACCGTATGATGAGGTCTCTGTTATTTAGAGGCTACTTTCTAAACCAGCGATAGGTCGCCACAATATGCCTCACCTTTCATTGGAATACATTGCAAACAGGCGTATCTTTTATTTTTTAGGTAAACATCCTATCACAAAGCTACGTGCCGCTGCAATAGGCTTTACTGACAGTGCCCACAATTGGCTGACCCTAGTCATATGATGTAATAATAATCATATTCTGAACATTTGTATAGCGCTTTTCTCCTGTTGGACTCAAAGCACTCAAGAGCTGCAGCCACTGGGACGCACTCAAGAGGCCACCCTGCAGTGTAATGGTGCTCATACGTGGTACCATTTTTTTCATCCAATCTTACCATTTCTATGTAGTATACCGGTAAATTAAGTGAATATGCTGAAAGGATAATTTAGGAAGTTTCCTTATATTACATACAAATGGTAAGATTGGATGAAAAACATTGTAACATGTATGGGCACTATAAGAGAGTCTTGCCTTTAAATCCTTACTAAATAGGTACTGGCCCTAGCCAGGATTCCAACCCTGGCCCCCCATGTCAAAGACAGAGCCCTTAATTAGTACACATCCACTGTGAGAACCATAATGTAACCCTATCAGTCAATAAGAGTGCAGAAGCTATCGCAGCGATTGGTAGACTGGGGTTAATCAAAGGTCATCCTTGTAATTTTTGTTTGGCCCATTTTGCCCGTTGTAAATACCGTTCAGCAGCAGTGATTTGTGATCACACTTTGTTGCTACTAGTTGGAAGTTTGTACAGCTTTCAGCAGATATATAGACCGTAGGATGCTCGGAGCAGTTAAGGAATTTTTTTGTATCAATCAGCAATACAAGGTATTCATTCAGACGTCATCTTGGTTACAGCAAATCGGGAAATAGGAATATGACTGCATATCTTGAAGTAGCGGCAAAGTAACGGAAGCTCGTGTTGCAATCATAAGTAAGCACAAATAAGCTGAGCTAAGCTACAGAAGCAAGCTATGAACAGACGTAAGATAAACTAGACATCAGTAAGCTAAACTATAAAACTATGGATACATCTTATATACAGTTAAGTCTCCAGCTTAACAAGTGTTAATTAGTCACATCCCACTGTAGGTGGGCTGTGGGTGGATGATAGGTGTCAATCACATTATGAGCCTTCTATTGGCTTCTATGTTTGATGTGCCATCCACTGTGCTGGAACCCAAGACCATACTGGGCGTTCCAGTGACCTGTTCCCTACTATTTCATGGGAACTGTTGTTGTTCTGAAAGTCCCGAAATGTGTTCTGGTGTCTCCCAGTCTAAACAGCTTGTTTGATTAGAACTAACTCACTTTCCTTCTACCAAGCAAGGTGTTCACTAGAGTCCGCTATGTAAAACCGCTTGTCAACCCTTATCGATGGCTTGCACATGTGCAGTAGGACAAACCCCCTTGGGCTTTGGCTTGATTAGGTCTGTCCTATTGTGCAAGCTTGAGCTGTATGCGCCTGTGCAGTAGCACAAATCTGATTGGGCTCAACTTTTTCCAACGAAGCCCGAGGGTCCATGTTACTGCACAGGCGCAGTACGGCCACACTTCGGGGATCTTACCACTTGGACAGCCTGATTGAGTAGGACGGGGAAGCCTCTGGATCCTCCTGAGGTAAATATTACTCGGTAAATCCGCATTCCGCCATTGGCAATTACCGATTCCGCTTTCCGCTACCAATTTCCGCATTGCAATGCGGAATTTACGCCCAAATTTAACATTGATTTTCTCAAAAACTATAAGGTCTTTTTGAAAAAAAAAGTGTTGCATCTTGTTCAGAAGATTTTGTTTAATAAACTGAAAATTTGGTGTTTTTATGACTTACGGGGGCTTTGCTATTAACCGCTAAAATCGGCAGATTTTTACTGTAATGTAAAATGCAGAACATAGGTAGATGCAGATTTTCTGCATTTTACATTACAGTAAAAATCCGCCGACTTTAACGGTTAATAGCAAAGCCCCCTTAAAGAGAACCTGTACTGAGTAAAAATATTTAAAATAAACACATGAGGTAACTTCAAATGAACATTACATAGTTACCTTGCCATCAGTTCCTCTCAGAAGCTCACCATTTTCTTCTGACAATAATCCCTTCCAGTTCTGACAATATTTTGTCAGATCTGAAATATATCAGTTGCTGTCAGTAAAATATCAGTTGCTGTCAGTTATAGCTGAGATGAAAACCGATGTACCAAGTAATGTCCATGTTTCCCTATGGCTCAAGTGGGCGATGTTACAGTTTAACTGTGTGCTGACCAGAAAGCTGTTATGGGTAATGGCCATTTTCAAAATGGAGGACGGAAAATTCCCTTGATCACAGTGAACAAACAGGACGCGGGACAGGAGAAAGACACTGAGGAGTAGACTACATGGAAGGTAAGTATGACTTGTGTATTCTTATTTTGACTTTTAATTTTCAATTCACTTTTCTTTAAGTCCTAGAAACACCAATTTTCAGGGTTTATTAAACTGAATCTTGTGAACGAGATGCAAAAAAAAGTTTTCAAAAAGACCTTATAGTTTTTGAGAAAATGGATGTTAAAGTCGGGTGGAATTTCCACGATTTCCGGTGGAAATTTCCGCGATTTCCGGCGGAAATCCGCCTACCGCACTTGCATTACCGATTTCCACATTCCGATGCGGAAATGCAATTTTCGATCGGAATTTCGGAAATTGCATTTCCGCGGAATCCGAATGAGCATCCATAAATATCACACACCTTTTGTGTGTAAGCTTACACTTGTGGAGCTATAAAATCACTAAATGCAGGCAAATACAGCCAGATCGTAACTATGGGCGGGACTGTTGCTGCTTACATTGTATCATCCTAACTTTCAAGCTGCAAGGAGGAAGGGCAAAGACTGCACACCGAGAAGATTGCAGCCTGTAGGTACGTACACACGCACTACTATAGAGAACGATGGGTCCGTCAGACCCTCCCACCCAGTCTGTCTGAGCGGATCGTTCAGAAACAGCCTTATCAGTCTGCAGACAGACTGTACACATGCACTACTGTCGGGAGAACGCCCGCCCAGCGTGAGGGTCTGACGGACCCGTCGTTCTCTATAGTAGTGCGTGTGTACGCACCTTAAAGCTCAGACAGTTTATAGAATAGGAAATGGCTACAGGCTGGGCTCCAGTCCTAATCAGGTACTAAAGGGATTTATTTTGTAATCTTTTGTTTTTATATTTGTGGTATTATAAATGTAGCAATCTAGACTATCAAAAAGTGGAGATATTGTCACCAGTCTTCACAACTTTGCCCCTATAAATAACTTTAAAATAAAGTTTCTTCTTCTCAGAAGTCAGACCATAATAACTATTTCAGATTTAATGGAGCTGTTGACATAGCAGATAATTCCTGGAACACCATTCTGCATAGGGAATGAGGAAGGATAGAACCACACAATGGTAGACTGAAGATGAAGATCTTATGCAGAGATCAAACATATGAAAGCTGATGTATCCAAAGTCTTCTATTCTTTGTGTACAGCAAGTAAAGAGAGATAGCTATGGATTATAGTTCCGACTTTTCTTGTTCCAGGGAATTATAGGGGGATAAAGAGAGGCATTTGTAAATGAACTAGATAAAGTTGTGTGATGGACAAGGAGAGTTTTGTCGAACACAAAAATCCTATTGTTCCTTGCTTTCGTTGTCAAGTGTCCTAGGAGTGCGGGATTTGTCGTGATGTCACAAAGGAGCTTTCAATTAGGTCTTTTAGAAGCTGTGAGATTTTTGGTCCTTTGCTTTTCAGGCCCAGAAATCTTTTTATCGAGCAAGTACAATACGGGATTCAAGCAGTATTTACCACATAAGACTGACCATTTATCATCACTTATTCAGAAATAATAACAATTGCTACTTTGGGCCTTTTTTTGCCCAGAAAAGAAGTGAGCAATACTGAACAAAAGTCCAAGCTTGTCTGTTTGAGATTAGGCTTCTTTGAACTTAACTCACATGAAGCTGCAGATGGAGTGACAGTGCTGTGAGCTGAGAACTCGCAACTTTCTAAGATGGAAGACAGGGACAACCTGCCAAATCTTCCTGAGAAAAATAAATAGAGATTGGATAAAAGACAAATAGCACATCACACAAAATAAAATTGTCATATATGTATAAAAGCCTGTACACATGAGTATGCATTACCGCAACACCGCTTCAGTTGGGTGCCGAGTTAAGCCGATAATAGTTGAATACAAGTATTACCCTACTCTGCACCTATCCTAACCTTTGCCCTCTGGTTTAAGTGCTTTACCCCCCACGCCTATTGCCTGACCCTAACCCCCCCCCCCCTTCCCGATATGCCTAGCCCTAACTTCCTCCCACCTAATGCCTAACCCTTATCTCCCCTGTACGGGCCTTAAAGGAAGACCCTATATATAAATTATGCCTAATTCTAACCACTCTGTAAGGTTAGGCACTAACCTTAACTCCCCCACTTAATGCCTGAACTTAACCTCCTAAAACTGCTTAAAACTAACATAAAACGTAGGCGCCTAAACTACCATTAGTCGTAGTTGATTGTCTACAATCAGCTACAACCATTGAATAATGTATAGTAGCTACTCACCTCAGGCTCCCAAATGGCTAGCTGCTGGGCACCCGATTGCCAAAATGTTACACAGGCTTCTGTGAGATGCCATCTGGTCATGGAGTTGAAGCGACCTGATCCAGAGAACGCTCTGCCCCCCTATGAGTCAGTCGTTAGAACCCCATTCTTTCTACTATCTACTTACCTCTTTTTATTCCGAGAGGTGGAGGGCTAAGTGGCAGTTTAGCCACTTCCCCTTGTCTCACTTTGCAGCACTATGGTCACTAGTTCAAACCTTTCACAAAAAGTTTGTATGTTCAACCTGTATTACATTTCCTCCTACATGCCAAAACTATACAGATAAGCTAATTTTATAGAGTGAAGGTAGCCTTACAAGAGAAGAAGCTGGCACAAAGCGAGCTGGCTCCTTCCTTCTGAAAAGGGCTATAGTGTACATCTGTGATCTTTTTTAAATAAAAAAATGCAGGCACATGCAAAATATATATTTTGAAAAATGTGAAAAGCTTTTATTATTATTATTATTATTTAGTATTTATATAGCGCCGACATATTACGCAGCGCTGTACAGTGTATATATATATCTTGTCACTAACTGTTCCTTAAAGGAGCTCACAATCTAATCCCTACCATTGCCATATGTCTATATTATGTAGTGTAAGTACTGTAGTCTAGGGCCAATTTTTTAGGGGGAGCCAATTAACTTATCCGTATGTTTTTGGAATGTGGGAGGAAACCGAAGTGCCCGGAGGAAACCCACGCAGACACGGAGAGAACATACAAACTCTTTGCAGGTAGTGCCCTGGCTGGGATTCGAACCAGGGACCCAGCGCTGCAAGGCGAGAGAGCTAACCACTACGCCACCGTGCTGTTAGTACTCTGTTTCTTGCAAAGCAAATTTTTCATTACACACCAACTCATCTCCTTTAATCACGGCAATGCCTGTGTTTCGGTAATCAGAGAATCTCTTTAATCCAACTCCCCCTTAAACAGCTGCGTCTAATTTTACATCAGCTCTTGACGTGAATACCTGTAAGGACTGAAATGCAACACATCTCTAATAAGCTGTTGGTATTGCCACTTCCATGTTGGAGGTGATGGAGAGTGTAAAAACAACACCTTGATGTACACTTACAAGCTAATATGAGCCTCCTTTAAAGCTAAGTTCATCTACTGAGTACATGGTTTCATCAATTCTACGTTGATTTTCATTTTTTGCAAGCCTATGGGACATAAAATATCTTTGCAGATTTTCATTTCAAGATTGTAAAGTTAACTTTCTAGCAAAAGAGTTTATTAAAAAAAAACGGTAATCTAGGGTAGGTTTGATTGTATTTTTAGATATATTTAAAAATTAATGTAAAAGCTGTGGTGTATGCTAACCAATCAAAATTAAGTACTCAAGTGTACAAGAATCTTAGTGCCAATTGGCTGTCCCATTAGTCCCTCGGTAGAGAATGTTTCCCTTATTGTAGGCAGAATGGACTGTGAGCTGATAGCTAGTAAATGAAGTACAACACCTGATTTACTGTGTTTCTTTGGAGAATACTGGCAATGCTCCAAACCTGGCCAGGATTTACCAAAAAAAGGCAGTCAATGCAGATGGAGGCAGGCAGCTGTAATGTGCACAAGCAATACACTCACTAAACTTGCTGAAACCTTTATATGGCTCAGATAAACTGCTGCCAAGGCTGCAGGATCTATAATGTGAATATTTTTAAAAAATCACAGCTGACTGCAGAGTGAAATAGAAGGGTCATTTTTAATACCTTCACATTAGATAATGCGTTGTGTCACAATGACATATGTATATATCAACAAAAAAATTGAGTTACTTTTATTAATCAAAACAAACAAACAAACAAACAAAAATCACACAAAATTGTAACCCCCCCCCCCCCCAAAAAAAAAACAAAACAGGAAAAATGTAATAAAATACACGTGTAAGATGTACAATTACCCCAGAGGGATACACATTTTAAATCACTTTCCTATGTAGCTACGAATACGCTAGATGAGTCCATCCCCTCAGGTAGGATTCTCAGGATTTCTATTCTGTTTTCAAAAGCCCTTACTGGTAAGGACTAATACAAAGATACTGAATTGTCTCTCCACTCATGTGCCACTATTCTGGCAGTTGGATTATGCCACTTCTGTCCAGGGAGAGATTTTGAAAATAAAGGAAATCATGAAAACCTCCCATAAGGGCAGCATGGTGGCGTAGTGGTTAGCTCTCTCGCCTTGCAGCGCTGGGTCCCTGGTTCGAATCCCAGCCAGGGCACTATCTGCAAAGAGTTTGTATGTTCTCTCCGTGTCTGCGTAGGTTTCCTCCAGGCACTCCGGTTTCCTCCCACATTCCAAAAAACATACAGATAAGTTAATTGGCTCCCCCTAAAATTGGCCCTAGACTACAGTACTTACACTACATAATATAGACATATGGCAATGGTAGGGATTAGATAGTGAGCTCCTTTGAGGGACAGTTAGTGACAAGACAATATATATATATACACCGTACAGCGCTGCGTAATATGTCGGCGCTATATAAATACTAAATAATAATAATAATAATAATGATAAGTAGTTGGACTAATCCACATCCTGTCAGCAAGATGTTTACAGCTGTCAGTTTATTAGTACCTACTGTAACGATTGTGGAATTCTCTCCGTGATCAGCGCACAGGGCGTGCGCTGACACTGCGGAAATCCTCCACAAGCGTATAATTTGCGGGAACCCAGCAAAAGGTGCAATGCACCTGTAGAGGGAAATTCCTGTCGGCAGGTGGAGCTGTGGAGTGCAGAGGAACAGCTCCTCTGCCCTGCCACAGACGCCAGACAGGAATTGTACGAAGGGAAGAAACGCAGGGCAAGATAGCCCTGAAAGAGAGAGAGCAAAGCGACAGAGGGTATATGTGTGCACCAATCTAGTCGCCAACCCGCGACAGTGCACACACAACAGCAGATACGAAGCAGGAACGCAATCGCGAGAGAGGCGATTGCCAGAGGTGACACAAGGCTACAGCAAGGCAGAGCACGAGAGTAGCAAAGGCACAGCAAATCATACAATGAGAAGGTAAGGAAAATAACAAACGCTAACTAAACGCGAACACCGCACTCATTCGCAACAGTGCACGCGTTTATGCGCGGTCTCCGCGTGTTAAGCACAACAGAGACAAGCACGCCTAACTAACCACCGACAGACAAACATGAAACAGAGAACGCGAGCGCTTGCTTAACGGTTACCTCACCGAGCCTCCAGCAAGCGTTCGTAGCAGACAAGACAGATACACGAAAACAGGAATAAGCGAGAGATAGGATCCACAGCACTAGCGCAAGAGGCTAGTGCGATCCAGGAAGACAGAACAGAAGGATCCACAGTACTAGCACAAGGCGAGTGCGATCCAAGTACAGCAAATAGTAGCAGACCAGAAGGATCCACAGCACTAGCGCAAGGCGAGTGCGATCCTGGCAAGACAGATCAGATGAGATAGCTGGTAGCAACCGCTGCTCCAGCTATACTCCAAGAACAAAGATCAGAACGACTTCCTGTCGACCACCGCTGGGACAGGACAATCGCAACAGACAAACAAAACAGATATGCAATCCTAACTGCACTAGGGAACCTGCCTAGTGCAGTCCCAGGAATTACTCTAGACTAATCTTCAAACAATGAGCAAGGCTGACACTCAGGAGTGTTCCACAGGACTAACTCTTATGACCAGCAAAGGACTCTGGGAAACATAGCTCTTTATACTGCCAGTCATCAAAGGAGGCAGGTAGGGGATTTGCATAACGAGTGTATGCAAATTCCTCAGCAGCAGAACAGACCAGAAACTTGTAATAGAAAGACAGGTCTCTCTTGCAGAGACCTGCAGCCCACAGACTAGAGGAATGGTCAAACAGCTGTCTGTCAGTGCATCCAGCTGAGCGGATCATTACACCTACCTTATGTGATGGCTACAAGTCATGTACAGTGCATTTTACTCTGGGATAAAGGTATGCATGTTTACATGTTTACATGTGTATTTTAAATTTTCAAGATTTCATAATAGTGGTATGAGCAAACTTGGGATAACAACAGAAGTTAGTTACAGCCGTTCTGTTCCCAATTACTACCAGAAGGCCAACACAGTGGGGACATTTATAAAGAGTGCCTGAGACAAAATGTTGGTAGTTTTTTAGAAATCCATGCAGAACTGTCTCAGGCATATTAAGAAATCACTAAAGATTGCAGTTTCCTTCTTAAACTGTTCTTCATTTTAAATAGGATGAGCTAGGAAGGTTTCTCAGATGGTGCAGTGTGTGAGGGAAATTGCTGTTGATGAGGTAACCAATACATCTGCTGTATTGCATCAAGGCCCATCACTGGAAGGATTAGGCACAAAACAGCTTTACAGGACACCTGGCAGCAGGGGGGAGAAGCACTTCACAAATCTTGTCTAGCCTGCACTGCACAAGCTGCGTAGAAGTGCTATTAACCACTTGAGGACCGCAGATCTCTCAGTTGGTGGGGTCTGATTGCTCCGCAGTTGTTTGTGTTTTTTATATAAATATTTATTTTATTATTTTTTGAATAAATTTAACTATTTTTAATTTATTTTATATTCCCCTTCCCCCCGCCAGCCAATCAGCATGATCGGCTGTCATAGGCTTCAGCCACTTCCTGGACTACAGAGGGGACAGCCCCAGTACAGCGCTGCCTCATATCACAGTGCTGTACAGGCATATTAGACGGGGTTTTGCCATCTAACAGCCTCCGAGCGGCGATCCCCGCTGGGAGACTGAAGGCGTAGCTCCACTCCCAAGCGCGCAATCTCCTGCTAGCCCCATTCGCAGCCATTCATGCCAATCGGCGTGGAGTGTTCCTAGGGCTACTGCTGCGTTCATGCCAATTGGCGTGGAGCAGTCGAAAAGGAGTTAAGCAGTTCTTAATCTGGGGCAGTTTAGAAATGGAATTGCACTTTTCTTAACTGTAGTGCTGTTCACGCTAATTCACGCTAAACTGCCGCTATTAAGTAGGATTTAAGAATTTTCTTATTATCGTGCAGAACTGTAGCCCCTGCTGGTTAGAGCTGTTTAAGAAGAAAAAACTGTCGGTAATGCCGTGATAAATCTGGCCCAGTGAGTGAGAAGAAATGGATGAGATGGGGCAAGATGTGTACAAGTACAACAGAAGCATACACTGACATTAGCCATCAGAATTCAGTGTTATCAGTTGAGAGTTGGCAACTAACAGTGTCAGGGATTGTTGGAAGTGTAGTATTTTTGTGTCCAACAGACAGCAGGCACAGGAAGTAATACCCCCCCATGCGTATGTATTAGTACTCCGCTGGTGAGCTGGGTGCAGGGTGAGCCGAATGACAGCTCGCCCTGCTGCTGCTCAAATCCCCAGTGGCGTTAAATACTATACCACCTCCTAGTTGTAGCAACTTGGAGGAAGATGTAATTTGGGGTCCGTCAATTGCTGGAACCCTGAATTACCCTTATGCGCCCCGCGCATTATAACAGCATTGCTATGGCGGCTTCAAGTTTTGGTGCTTGCCACTAAGCACCACATGCCAAAACCACTTGTTTCGCCTCCCAGCTGCTCTGCATCTAGAATATTACAACAAGATAGAATGAAAGGATGAAAATGGCATCAAAATATTGAACACAATCATACTGTATGATAGCTACAAGCTTTGGTTAGTTTTTTATTCATTTATTTTTTCTTTGTTCTTAAGTTTTAAAGTGAACCTACTCAGAGAAAGGTCAGAAATGCGTATGTGAAATTATAAAAGGGGTTTGGAGTTGACCTAAACACAGAAGATTCTGAAAGTCTGCATTTTCCTTTCTGTGCAGAACTGACCCAGTGCTGCTCTTTGCATCAAGGTTCTGCGTTGTAATGCAGATTTTCTACATCAAGGCTGTGAGCATGACGGAGGTCTTTACATCAAGGTTCTGGGCTATAACGTGCTCCACTAAGTTCACTTGGGCTCTCAAAGAGGTTCTGAAGCGGCAAAAATGAGAATTTTAACAACTGAACTGCCATCCTGTTATTTTATCGCTTATACTGCAGTCTAGGCAGATAATAACCCTTGCCTGTTAGTGCGGCACGGGGAGAAGACTGGAATTAAGATGAGCTTGAGAGCATTGATCTGTGTAAAGGAATACTGAACACAGGTGTGCTTTTATGCAAATCCCCCGAGTAAAATATCTCAAAACGCCAATACTGAAAATAGCAAATGAAACATCTTCCGCAATTTCAGTCACTGGCTGCATCACAATATATTCTGACATTCATCTGCTGGAGACAAGCAAGGAGGCTCCTTGGCAAGAGGAGTTACTGCATGTGGGGGATGTTTTGGGGTCACTCTTGTAGATTGGAAGCACTACTCTATGTCAGCCTGTGAAAAGGAATTGCAAAATACATGAATGACAGGCTGCAAGTCCACTATTTGTTTCCTAGTATTAATATATTTTTTTCTGATTATTAGCATTCTAGGATCCAAAGCAGATGCAGTTATTTAATCGCTTCACGTCCGCCTAATGCAGAATGGCGGCGGGACAGTGGCTCTCTCATGTCTCCTGGATGCCTATAGGTGTCATCTCGCAAGGAGTAAGATTTGACGGGAGCTCTCGCGAGCTCCCGTCAGAGTGCACAACGGGCCCCAGTGATCAGCCTGCCAGCCAATGACCAGAGCTGGCAGGCTGTTTTTTATTTAGTATTTATTGTTGCAAGTATTTATTTAGCGCTGACATCTTATGCAGCGCTCCACAGAGTATAGTCTTGTCACTTAACTGCCCCTTGGAATGTCTCACGATCTAATCCCTTCCATAGGCATATGTCTATGTATGTATAGTGTAGTGTATGTATCTTAATCTATGGCCAGTTTGGGGGTGGAGGAGGGAGGAATCAAAAAAAATAGCAAACATTTCAGTATATATATTTTTGATTAATTAAAAAAAATACCAGCAATCAAATCCCACTGAAAGAAAGCTCTGTTTGTGAGAAGAAAAGGAGGTAAAATTCATTTGGGTGCTAAGTTGTATGACCGAGTAATAAATTAAAAATGTTAGTCTTTTGGCCGGGCATCACGCCCTTCTCTCATATTTACCTAGCAGTGTCCAGTCCCAACACTGTAGCCATTTTGGAGTGGCACCAAGAACATGTGGTACCCAAGAGGACTTCTTCAGTATGATAAACATCTTTCTCGATAAGATACATAAGCCTCTAAAAACATTTTTCTCTTTTAAATTTTTGGAGCTACACACTGAATTTCCACTTCACATCTGTACAAGCCTCTCTCCTTATTATGCCGACACTTTTCATTCTCTTCTCGCCAGATCCCACATTTGATTTTCTGATTCATTTAGTCTGCAGTTTTCGTGAAGACAGAGCAATTTCCTCTGTGACCGAAAAGTGCATTAAAGTGTGTGTTTAATTTAGCAGCACCTCCGAAGAAATATATCTTTTTCTTTCTGTCATTCTGCAGTTGTGTTTTCACAATTAGCAAGCAGCTGCTGCTGCGGAGCAAGATATATTATAGAGCTGGAGGTAGAACCTTTATCAGATGTAATAAAACACTGCCACTTAATACATATATGAAAATATTACATGACTGAGATGTACTGTATATATATATATATATATATATATATATTATATACAGTGGGTTGCAAAAGTATTCGGCCCCCTTGACGGTTTCCACATTTTGTCATATTACTGCCACAAACATGAATCAATTTTATTGGAATTCCACATGAAAGACCAACACAAAGTGGTGTACACATGAGAAGTGGAACGAAAATCATACATGATTCCAAACATTTTTTACAAACAAATAACTGCAAAGTGGTGTGTGCATAATTATTCAGCCCCCTTTGATCTGAGTGCAGTCAGTTGCCTATAGACATTGCCTGATGAGTGCTAATGACTAAATAGAGCGCACCTGTGTGTAATCTAATGTCAGTACAAATACAGCTGCTCTGTGAGGGCCTCAGAGGTTGTCTATTATTATTATTTATTGTATTTATAAAGCGCTAACATATTACACAGCGCTGTACATTAATTTAGGTTGTCTAAGAGAATATTGGGAGCAACAACACCGTGAAGTCCAAAGAACACACAATACAGGTCCAAGACAGGTCAGGGATCACGTTATTGAGAAATTTAAAGCAGGCTTAGGCTACAAAAAGATTTCCAAAGCCTTGAACATCCCAAGGAGCACTGTTCAAGCGATCATACAGAAATGGAAGGAGTATGGCACAACTATAAACCTACCAAGACAAGGCCATCCACCTAAACTCACAGGCCGAACAAGGACAGCGCTGATCAGAAATGCAGTCAAGAGGCCCATGGTGACTCTGGACGAGCTGCAGAGATCTACAGCTCAGGTGGGAGACTCTGTCCATAGGACAACTATTAGTCATGCACTGTACAAAGTTGGCCTTTATGGAAGAGAGTCAAGAAGAAAGGCATTGTTAACAGAAAGCATAAGAAGTCCTGTTTGCAGTTTGCCACAAGCCATGTGGGGGACACAGCAACCATGTGGAAGAAGGTGCTCTGGTCAGAAGAGACCAAACTGGAACTTTATGGCCAAAATGCAAAATGCTATGTGTGGCAGAAAACTAACACTGCACATCACTCTGAACACACCATCCACACTGTCAAATATGGTGGTGGCAGCATCATGCTCGGGGGGTGCATCTCTTCAGCAGGGACAGGGAAGCTGGTCAGAGTTAATGGGAAGATGGATGGAGCCAAATACAGGGCAAACTTGGAAGAAAACCTCTTGGAGACTGCAAAAGACTTGAGACTGGGGCGGAGGTTCACCTTCCAGCAGGACAATGACCCTAAACATAAAGCCAGGGAAACAATGGAATGGTTTAAAACAAAACATATCTATGTGTTAGAATGGCCCAGTCAAAGTCCAGATCTAAATCCAATCGAGAATCTGTGGCAAGATCTGAAAACAGCTGTTCACAAACACTGTCCATCTAATCTGACTGAGCTGGAGCTGTTTTGCAAAGAAGAATGGGCAAGGATTTCAGTCTCTAGATGTGCAAAGCTGATAGAGACATACCCTAAAAGACTGGCAGCTGTAATTGCAGCAAAAGGTGGTTCTACAAAGTTCTACAAAACAAAGTATTGACTCAGGGGGCCGAATAATTATGCACACCCCACTGCAGTTATTTATTTGTAAAAATGTTTGGAATGATGTATGATTTTCGCTCCACTTCTCACATGTACACCACTTTGTATTGGTCTTTCACGTGGAATTCCAATAAAATTGATGCATGTTTGTGGCAGTAATATGACAAAATGTGGAAAACTTCAAGGGGGCCGAATACTTATGCAACCCACTATATATATATATATATATATATATATATATATATATATATATATATATATATATATACTGGGCCTGGGTGCTAGATTGACAGACAATGGCGATGCACACATCCATGGCAACAGCTGCGGCTCCGCCCCTGCACACTCAACACCTGACACGGAAACAGCCCATGGCCACAGATTCCTGTGCTTTTATTAGGCAGATATAATGTATATATCAGTAAACTCCTAATTCTTAAAAGAATCCTATATACTAAAGGATGAAACTGCATGCATACACCACAACCATCCCCTATAGCGCAAAGTCCACTGCCGGCCAAATCCTGCGCATGCGCACACCACAATTAATGCCAACAGCATGAGCACCACTGCAGTCCAAAGCCTACCACTGCCCAAAGCCTGCATACATGAACACCACCTACAATATGAATACCACCAAAGCCTTCTTACTGCCATGCAAGCTTTGCTGTTTGGATGTCACTTTAATTATAACTCAAATCACCTCTGACTGAAGTGATGTTTCTTGCTGTGGGTGGCGTTCTCATGGTGACATTTCTTGTGGGTGGTGGTGGCTTCTGTGCATAATTGTGGGTGGCGATCACATGGTCATGTTTCTCGTGGGCAGTGGCTTAGTGTGGGCTTGTGGGTAGTGGTTTAGTTTGTTGGTTGTAGTGTGTGCAGGAGTGTTGCGGTTCCATGGCTTGAAACAGAAAACTAGAGTTGTGGAAGTTGAAAGCCAAAGTTGTACCAGTGGTGGGAGCAGTAAACAGGAATGTGACTTGTGACTAGGAACAGCAAGGAAATGCTGTATAAAGTTTGTGAATATGGTTGTGTGCTGTGTGTCAAATGGAAATTTTCTCCACCCGAGTCCACAGCATATATTTGTTTCTGAAAAATGGATGCTAACTAAATACAAATGCTGGCAAGCCATTTTTCAAATCTGGCTGATATGAGGTTATTCGGAAGCTGTAACCACATTGCTCCCCAACTCTCTTTGTGAACTATTCCTGAGTAGTGGAGGGCAACATGAGGCACCAAGGATTTAATCAGTGGAGATGATCAGTGCATTTTAGGTACGAGGAGATTCCATGGATTAGCAGGTGGTTGATTAAATCAGGTGATAGTTAACAAGTCTGTGAATGGCTGAATGTGATCAGGTGATCATGTCTCACTTCTTCTTTCTGAGTAGGCTAAACCATGAGCAGATGTGTGATCATCACATGATCGCAAACAGCTATTCAGTATGGAAATCCCATATACACTTTAATGTGTTGACACCTGAAACCATTTTACAGATCAGGGGCAGTTTTAGAGTAAAACCTTTACAGAAACTCTGAATGGATCCTGGTGGGTGTTGTATGGAGAACTAAAGGAATTGACATGTAGCACTGGCCATTAGGTAGCAGTGCCGGTAGATATCAATAACGAATGGACATAATGTTCTAACATGTCCAATCATGAACAAGTAGTCATCCTGCATGTTGGGACACCTGCACACATTTGGCAATCCATAAGCCTCTCCTCAACAACTGAACACAGCCCAAGATTCCCCCCCCCCCCCCCCCCCCCGCCCTCCATGCATCACACTGCATCTGCTGCTATCTTCTAGCTCCCAATCATGTAACTCACATCAGTCATGTGATCGGGAAGCAGTGAATGGCAGCAGAGTGTGCTGCTGTGAAGCATAGAGGTACATATACCACTACCTGTACTACTCTGCATGTTTGTGGGGAGAGGGAGGAGGAGCAGGCCCCCACAGCCCCTCCCCCCACCCATGTGATTGTTACGCCCCTGCTGCAGAGATGGGTTAAGATGTAATGGTGCCCTTGTCAAGGTAGTAGATTTGGGGGCTCCCTGTGGTCCTTTTGGTAAGCTGTAGTGGAGAGAGGTCAAAGAATTTGGCAGGTGGGCCCCTTGACACCCACTAGACCCCAAGCACCTGCCTAGGTTGCCTGGTGGATCAAGTTACAAGTGTGTACAGGCCTTTCCTAGTCAGTCAGTCACCTGATTGCATTCTATACCGTGAATTCTCCTGGAGTAGAATGTATAAAGGATGAATTGATCATCAATAGCAGTCAGTGGAGCAGATTTATAAAAAAAAACAGTATAAAAAAATTGGAACATAAATGGTGCAAACAGGGAGCAGATGCCCGGATCTGGTATTCGGATTGGTCACGGAACAATTGCTCCACTTTTGCACCTGTTTTTGCATCAGATTTGCTCCCATTCTCCCTCGAAATAGTGTTGATTATAAACCTACCCCAGCGTTCTGTAAGACTTCTGCTGTGACAGACGTAATTCAGTTTTTGAGAAGTGCTCCTTTTTTCTCAGAGCTCCCCAACACCTGTCAGCTGTCACATGTGAATGTAAGTCAGGAGTTGTCAGAGACGGGGACCCCTAATTTGCGTTTTAGCATTCTGTACTGCAACATTAACGCAAATTAGTTGACAGCAGAATTGTTTAAAATTATTTTTCCCCCTCCTCTCTGAGCGCCTTTGTAGCAGACCTACATGAAACCTTTGCTTATTGTGTTAGAAGGAATCTGAAAATGGGATGCAAGCTTTAAACCAGCGTTAGTCACACATAGGCAATTAAATCAGCATTGTTAATAGCGGATGCATGCCACAGCCTTTTCGATACGCTGCTATTTCAAAAGCATTCTTGCTAAATATGGTGATTTTATGTGCATTTAGAGGGTGCTGTTCTCTTCTGTGACTTTGTTTAATATGGTGAATTTAATGTGCATTTCAAGGACGCTGAACCCTTAATAAGTGTCTACAGAGCATGATGATTTTAATGAGCGTTTAAGGTATGCAGTTGTGTTTTGTAGACCGGATTTAAAGAGCAACTCCGGGGCAGCTAGGGAATTCAATGCCAGTGCAGTCTTAGAAATAGCTGTAGTGAAGGCAGTTTACTTTAAAGAGGAACTGTAACCAAGGATCAAACTTCATGCCAATCAGTACCTGATACCCCCTTTCTCATGAGAAATCTATACCTATTCTTGAATAGGTCATGGGGGGGGGGGGGGGGGGGGGGGGGGCTGTATAACAAATATTGTGGTGAAACCCCTCCCACAGTGTGATGTCAGGACCCAGGTCCTGACAGTTGTCCTGACAGTTTCCTGTCTGTGAACCTTGTTGCATTGTGGGAAATAATGGCTTTTTCCAAGCAACCAGTATCTCCCTCTGTGCATATGTATATCTATAAAAAAAACAACGTTGTTAGTCTATTGCATTGTTAGTGGGTGTGGTTATAGATAATGACAGTTGGTGCTGTCTGTTTTTATTTTTGTTTGCCAGTAGTAAAAATATAACATGTCGGCTGAATGTGGGTCAAACAATATGAACAAATTACATGGCGCAAATCAATTATTTTCTCTCTTCTATTTTTTAACTTCTCACCTTGCGATATATTGATTTATTTTGTTCCTCTTTTCGGTAAAGTTTCTCTTTAAAGTGTGAGGGCCCATTTAAAGAGACACTGAAGCGAAAAAAAAAATATGATGTAATGAATTGGTTGTGTACTATGAATAATTACTAGAAGATTAGCAGCAAAGAAAATATTCTCATACTTTTATTTTCAGGTATATAGTGTTTTTTCTATCATTGCATCATTCTCTAATATGTGCAGATTACACAACACTCAGCATTCAAAATGAGTCTTTCAGAGCAGTCTGTGAAGTAATGACCTCTCCTCTAGCAGAGGAAAAGTAAATAGTCCAGGAACAGTTGAGATAATAAAAGTCAGATAACAGCGCTCTCCACGACTAACTTAGTCGGAGAGCTTAATGGATTGTTTGCATAGAGATAACAACTGGAGTTTCTCAACTCTTCCTGTACTGGAAACAATTAGACTGATGTATCTGATCTTAATGTTTTATTTCTTAGCTGTACTACACATACAAATCATAATATCATAATTTTTTTTTCGCTTCAGTGTCTCTTTAACACTAGTTGCGTTCCATTCTATATTTGAAAACATTTGCGATTTTCCAATCCTATCCTAAGTACAGTAAAGTTACAATTGGAATTGCGGTAATATCCTAATTCTCTACAACGACAATCGTAGTTCTGCTGCATTTTTCCTGCATTTTAATAGAAGCCAAAATAGTGAAAATCGCAAAAAAATAAAATCATATTTACGGTAAAATCATGAAAAAGACCCTACTCAGCTTTGCTACAACAATTTATGTAACATACATCATCACTACACAAGTCGCTGTGTAAATGAACGTCATTTAATATGATTTTTTATCCCCCGTCTGCAGTTGTCTTTTTGGGCAAGTGCGTAAACCTCTGATTCTCAAAAGAAGTGTGTGTGAGCTGCGAAGGTGTGTAAAGCAGCAGTTCTCAAAACAAATGCAGGTGCATACTTACAGTCTTTATTTTGTGTTGTGGGTGGCGGCTTATTGTGGGCGTCGGCAGTGGTTGTTTTACATGCGCGCAGCTGCAGGTTTTGTTTAGTATATAGGATTATTGTGACAAACAAAACTATACCCACAACAAAAATATGGTAATTAACACTACTGTTGACCTCTCGAAACACCACTTGCGCCCTTCCCTGGCCAATACGGAGGCTCAGGAGTTCAGGTTATTTTACATTCTTGTCCATGTTGGTGCTTGCTATATATGAATAATCTCTGATTATGTGTCTTGGGGGTTTTTTTGGGGGGGAGGGGGGGGTCATATGCTTTTTCTCCTGTATTTGCTTCGGGTTAAGAAGTCCGGCTCCCAACATTTTTTTTACAATAGCTTTTTTCCCTTAGGATATTTTGCCAAGGCAAAAGGGACTGCTTATGCCAGGAAGTTGGAGCAGGGTGAGGGGGGGTCTCAGGTCTTCTCTAGATGGATGCTGAGGACAGATCTCCAAGTACCCAATGTAACGATCTTACCTTGTTCCAGAGGCTCCCGCGACGTCTCCCGCTTCATTTCCGGCGGGGATCGACAGTGGCATCATCTTTGGATGGCATCCCCAGCGTCTCTCCGGCGGTGAGTCAGGGCGCGCGCATGCGCAGTTCTCCCAGGCGCACGCGCGCGAGCCAGTGCGACCTTTTCAGGCCCAGGAGGCAGGTCTGATGCTAGACTCGTCCTCCTGTGGGCTGGCCTTGCTCATCATCCATTAGGTATATTAGGCCAGTGAGGCAGTTGCTCACTGGCCTTGATACTAATCAGTTTGCTGGTTCTAGGTCTAGATCAGGCATGGGCAAACTTGGCCGTCCAGCTGTTACGAAACTACAAGTCCTACAATGCATTTGTCTTTCTGAGTCATGACTGTGGCTGTCAGACTCCTGCAATGCATTGTGCGACTTGTAGTTCCTTAACAGCTGGAGGGCCAAGTTTGCCCATGCCTGGTCTAGATAGTGATTTGAGCTACATTCATATATTGTGTAGACACACAATATATATGTACTCTAGTTAGTCAGTCTTTGTAATTTTCGTATATATTTTGTAGTTTATTTCTGTAACATCTGATTGTATATATTTCTGTGTACCGACTTTTCGCCTGCCTCCTGACTCTGCCCTAGCCTTATCCATTTTGTACCGCTGCCATCTGATTACTCGTGTACCGACTCGGCCTGCCTAGACTACTCTATTGCCTGATCCTTCTGACTAGACTGACATCTGACCTTAATGCTGACTCTGCCTGTTATTTGATTACGACATTTCTTTACCACTCTGTACCATTGTTACCTCTGTCACTGTTATGACTACGTCCTGATCCTGACTACGCTTACTCTCTAGCATTGTATTTGTTCACTACGTCTACGCTTCTCACGCATCAGCGTGATACCCAAAACTGTGAATCAGCAGCCAGTTTGACACTATCTCAGGGGTGTCTCTACAGGGGAGCAGCCCCTGTATTCTCAGAGCGGCCCCAGAGCAGTAAGGGACCCCAATTACTACTTTGCTACCTCCGATAAAGGAGTCCATCCTTCAGGAGAACCTGTACTGAGTAAAAATATTTAAAATAAACACATGAGGTAACTTCAAATAAATATTACATAGTTACCTTGCCATCAGTTCCTATCATAAGCTCACCATTTTCTTCTGACAATAATCCCTTCCAGTTCTGACAATATTTTGTCAGATCTGAAATATATCAGTTGCTGTCAGTAAAATATCAGTTGCTGTCAGTTATAGCTGAGAGGAAAACTGGTGTACCAGGTAATGACCATGTTTCCCTATGGCTCAAGTGGGCGATGTTACAATTTAACTGTGTGCTGACAGAGAAAGCTGTTATGGGTAATGGCCATTTTCAAAATGGAGGACGGAAAATTCCCTTCACATCACAGTGTTCATCACAGTGAACAAACAGGAGAAAGACACTGAGGAGTAGACTACATGGAAGGTAAGTATGACTTGTGTATGCTTATTTTGACTTTTAATTGTCAGTTCAGGGTTTCTTTCAAATCAGGTGTTTTTGTTGTTATGTTTGTGAAGACTACGATGTCTGCACATGTTTTGTGATCCTTGCAAAATGGGCCCCTAGTCTGTGAGGGTCACAAGGGGTAGGCAAGGGGAAAGGTGTGAAAGGCACCATCTGTGTTGTTCTAATAAACAAAAGTGTTAGATTGGCCAATATAGTCATTATGTATTCCACTTTGTGTAACAGAAGCACAGATTTCATGGAAATTGTTTCATTATGTTGGCAGTTATATAATTGCTGGACTTATTTCTAGGGCAGTTTTGACAAGTTTCACTTAATTAACAAGGGAGAGTGAGATCACAGGTTGATTAATCAAGATGGCGCCTGCTGGGTAGCCACGGCCACAGGGCTCCGGCTCACATCTTTCTTTTTTTGTCTTTTTTTTTTCACCTTTTTCCCCCTAGACTGCCCAGGCAATCTCACTCCAGCTCTGCCACACCATCGGGCAGATGTGAGACACGCAGGCTTGACGGGCTCTGGCTGAGCGGCACTTGCCATGGGGTCCGGCCCACCTCCAGGTCAGCTCAGCTGATGACCCGCGTGGCGCCGGCCCCAGCCGCTCCGATCCCACCTTTGCTGCTTCCCACGTGGAGCTGGCACCAGCTGCTCCGACCGCCCCTCTGCCGCCTGCTCACCGGCGCTGCCTGGGTACTCCTCACCACCGCTGCCTGGATCGCTGCACGATAACCATGTGGCGCCGGCCCCCAGCCGCTCTGATCCCACCTCTGGAACACCGTGTGTGCCTGCGCCAGATGAATCATCGTCCCTCCTGCTGCTGCTCCATCGCCGCTGACTGGGACACCATGCAGCCTGCAGATGCGATGCTTTCCCCAGCAGGCTGGCAGCCTGCCACCACTCCACTGGATGCACCGGGCAGCTGCTCTTCGGCAGCACAGCAAGCGGGAGCCCTTCTCCATCACCGCCGACAGCCTCCACCGTGCTGGATCCACTCTGCACCATCACCCTCGGACTCACTTTGGACTGCTGGGGCTCCACCGCTGGCGGGCCCTGAGCATGGGGGACACTCCATGCGCACAGGAGGCCTGACCACCGCCGCTTCCTGCCGGGCCTCCCACGTGGTAGAGATCCTCAGGCCGAGCTCCGGTTAGGTTCTTCACCAGCTGCAGCCTCCAGCCTGCTCGGCCGCCCAGTGTCTATCACTGCTGAGGTCTGTGTCGGCCTGCGCCACCACCCAGCCCGGAGGATCAGCGGTCAGCCTACACCACCACCAAGATCTGAAGTTCAGTGGTCCACCTGGCGATCTTCCACCTGGCGACTTTTCCACAGGGATGGACACTGTTCGGACGGTCTGTCGGACTTTGGGGTGCTTTCTAGCCTGCAGCCCTGGGGGGGACTCTGCCTCTGTCTCTCTCCTCTTGCACTGGTTCTTTATCTTTCTTCTCTCAGTCTCTCTTTGGCTATACCTTCTCTTTTTCGCTGTCCACTCTTTTCCAGGACACACTGCGGGGTGTCTGGAGCTGCTGCGGAGCTGAGCGAGCGCCACCGGCAGAAGGCCACCGGCTGCTCCCCTCACACAGCACTCCAGACCTCCCCACGCGTCCTTCATTATAGTTATGTGCTGTATATGTACATGTGTACTGTACTATTCTGTGTATGTGTCTGTGTATGTATGTATATGTATGTGTATGTATGTATGTATGTATGTATGTATATATATATATATATATATATATATATATGTATATACATATATATATATATATATATATATATATATATATATATATGTATATGTGTGTATGTGTGTGTGTATATGTGTGTACATGTGTATGTAGGTTTATGCTACTTTGTACTACTGTACCTGACTGTATATGTTGGATTGCATGCATGTGTTTTGAACCATCTCCGACCCTGTTTGAGCCAAAAATAATTCCGGGTACAACCCCCGTTGTACTTGACGAAATAAACATGATTCTGATTCTGATTCTGATTCTGATTAAGCGCCAACATTTCTTGCTGCTAATATCTGTTATAGTGTTGTGAACTTAATGTAATTGTGCGTAAAATAAAGCTTAGCTTGCTTTACTAATGCAATTTATATTATGTATTTAAATAGCGCTGACATCTTAGATCATAGGTGTCAATCTCTAGCCTGTGGCAAATCTGGCCCACGGCGCCATAACATTTGGCCAACCATTGGTTTGTGGGATTTACAGTGGATTTGGCCCCTGGCCACGCCCGTGTTCTGACTGTACTCTTGCCATCACCTGCCTCTCCAGTGGTTTAGCCCACGGCCATGTTTGTGCTCTGGCCTTTCCATCCACCTGTCCACTTCCCATCAAGTGCCTCTCTTTCTACGCCATAGAACATGGCCAAGCTCTATCTCTCCCTTGTTCCGCACACTCCTAACAACTCCCACTCTTGACCGGAGGGCAGCCGTCTTAGGGGCTTCCATGAGCCAGGTAATCCTTATAAATGGAGGTATTATATCTCCTAATTGTGGTTTTCATGTGGTTTGTTAGGGATTATGGTTCATAGGATTTATTGGCATTAGTGCCCTTTTTACAGCAACAGCTATTCATTTTTGACTTTAGAGCATTCTTCTCCAGTTTGAATCTCAGCACGTCAGCACTTTTGTGTACAGATTTATTGCACTATAGCACTTAGTATAATCCCTAGGGATCTATGAACTGTGGTGTTATATGTATTTATAAGTATTATTTGCACCTCGTTTTGGAGATGTTTGCCTGTATAATGCATTACTTTTTTTTTGTGGATTAGCCCTTTTATCTGGTCAAATCTATCAATTCCGATGATCTGTCTGGATGGATCATTTCTGTTGATGGGCGGCAGATCTGTTGGCCCCCGTGGTCTAATTTTTAATTTCGGCCCAATGTCTATTTGAGTTTCACACCCCTGTCTTAAAGGTTAGTATTTGGTGTCAGGAAGCAGTTATTGTTAAGGTGGGATATTACAGCTAGGCAAAAGGAAGGGTATAACTTCAGCTGTGATAGATTCAAGTTATGTGTTAAGAAGGGGCATATGAGTGAGACTGTGTTGAGTTAACACTGAAAACAGCTTTGCATCCCTGGAGTACCTTATATACTCGCATATAAGCCTAATTTTTTCAGCACACAAAACGTGCTGAAAAGTTACCCCATCATCTTATATGCGTGTCAGTGGGGCAGAACGAACGGCGGGCATGTAAATATTTGCCTTCTTGGCTCCAGCGCAGGTGCAGTAGCGGCTCTCGGCTTGGGCAAAGGCGGAAATAGCCAATCCCAATCGGGTCCACTCTACTGCACAAGCGCAAGTCGCCTGTGCCTGTGCTGTAGAGCAGACCCGATAAGGCTCAGCTATTTCTGCCTTGGCCCATCAGGGAGCTGCTACTGCACCTGCGCTGGTGCCGGGGAAGATAAATATTGCAGGTGCTACTGCACCTGTGCCACAGCACAAGTTTTTGGCTGTGGTTTTTTTTTGGGGGGGAGGGGTCAAGTGCTCCATCGTGGGATGGAGGAGGATGGGGGAAGCCTCGATAGGATCCAGAAGGGCCCCACTCCCGAGATAATTCAGGAAAAAAAGTTAATTGCAGGTATCAGTTTTTTATCCGTTACCCTTTGTTCTGTTCGGTCGATCCGGAAAAATCGCCCCCACCCCAAACTTGCAGTCCATTCTGATAGAGCACTGTAAACAGATCCTATTGATTAACCACTTTACCCCCGCCTGTACGAATTTCTCCGTCCCTTTTTCCATCCTTTAACCCCCAGGGACGGAGAAATCCGTACTTTCCGCGCTCCCGCCGCTGCCCGTGCTCCCGCTCGCTCTATCGTGCATTCCCGCGGGTAAACACGCCGCCGGCCGCTCGCCCGGAGATCAATGAATGGGAAAATCCATTCCCGTTCGTTGATCTAAGTCCTGCAATGATCCGCTGCTTCTCCGCTAAGCAGCGCGATCATTGTGAAAAAAAACCCGTTCCCAGCCTCCTAGTACTTCCTCCAAGCGTGGAGGTCACATTAAACAAATAGTTACTGTTGCCATCTTGTGGCCAAGTAGTAAAACTACACCCTAAAGCATTTTTCCCATACAAATAGATTAATTATACACAAAAAATTAACTCATTACCTCCCACACTCCCCATTTTTTTTTTGTAATAAAAAAAAATTTAAAAAATGTACAATAAAAAAAGTACATAAATAGTTACCTTAGGGACTGAACTTTTTAAATATTTATGTCAGGAGGGTACAACACTGTTACTTTATAAACTATGGGCTTGTAATTAGGGATGGGCGCAAAACTGAAAACAATGCACCTTTATTTCCAAATAAAATATTGGCACCAAACATTGTGATAGGGACATAATTTAAACGCTTTTATAAGCGGGACAAATGGGCAAATACATTTCATGGGTTTTAATTACAGTAGCATGCATTATTTAAAAACTATAATGGCCGAAAACTGAAAAATAATGAATTTTTTCACACATTTTTCCTATTTTCCCATTAAAACATATTTAGAATAAAATAATTCTTAGCATAATGTCCCACCTAAAGAAAGCCTAATTGGCGACGGAAAAAACAAGATCTAGTTCATTTAATTGTGATAAGTAATGATAAAGTTATAGATGAATGAATGGAAGGAGTGCTGAAAGGTGAAAATTGCTCTGGTGCTCAAGGGGTAAAACCCCGCAGTGGTGAAGTGGTTAACATAGTATCTTTTGACGTTCAGCTACATGACCATTTTTAATGCCAGTGATAAGTTGCTACAATTACTGACTGATTAGTTGCTAATGACTAGGACTCAAAATGTAACAGTGCCCTTTGATCTGATTTACTTCAGTAGTAAGAATACTTATCCTTTAATACCGTTACCTCCGCATTTGCATTCTGTGCCTTATTATCCTAACAACTCACAGAATTACTGTCATATTATTCAGCAAGTTGATACTGCTGTTGTTGATTGTTACAAATTGAATGCATTGTTAATCTTTCAAGGCAGCGCTGGAACATCCTGCTGCTACGGCGTGTCACACAGCGGCAGGGATGACGGGGACAGCGGGCGCCGCGCCGGAATACTGACTCCAATAGAATTTCCAAACTTGAGTTTCCTTGTTACACATCACAGGCCTGTTCAGGCAATACATTTTCTGTGGCTAATTTATTCATATTCAGCTCCTTGCCACGCTTGTTTGTTCACCACATTACTGGTGGATAAAAGGAAACAGGATCTATGCATTAAGCTGACCCT
The DNA here is from genome assembly GCF_040937935.1 of Hyperolius riggenbachi. NCBI lineage: Eukaryota > Metazoa > Chordata > Amphibia > Anura > Hyperoliidae > Hyperolius > Hyperolius riggenbachi. The sequence continues at coordinate 71,366,121 of NC_090656.1, read as the reverse complement.
CTCAGTGACACACAGCGTGTCTGAGTTCTAGCACCCGGGCCCATTAGCGTCTGCAGAAAATGCTGCGGCCTTGTTTAGAGAGCCGCTTATTGTGTCTTCTGTGTGGTAAATGTATTAAATGCGCAAACAACGGCGTCTGACAAGATGTGCATTTGCATCGATGCCACTTTTGCAAAGGTCTCGGCTATTTAATATAACACCGCTTTTGTGGAAAAATAAATACATAAAAACAGTTTCCACCAGGTCAGATGTTTGCACTGCAATAGCTTTAGCAAACATTACTAAGGGATGTCTTATGGGGATGCTCATTCGAAATTGAAATTTTCTCGTTTCCTATCGGAAATTGGCATTTAATCGGAATTCCAGGAAATCGGAATTCCACAGAAATCCGATTTACCTCAGCTCAGTAATTTTAGACTAATCACAGAACTTTGACACATTGGACCAATCAGAAAATGCAAAAATCTCAGCAAAATTGTATTAACACAGTCATTTTAGACTAATCACAGGATTCCAATTTTCAGATTTTCAATTTTGTTGTTGTTTTTTTTTGCATTCTCTGATGCAAAAAATTACAAATAAATTAGAAAATCAGTAGAATTAAACATCGGAAAAATAGAAATCAGAAAAACAAAAAAATCAGAAAACGGATATTGGCATTAGCGGAAATGGGCATTTTCGACCATTCCTACTGGTTTATACTTTGCACATCTTGCTGCAATTTATGATCTGTTTTCGATCGCATGCAAATTGCAAAATGCTAGAACATCAACTAACCTAACTAGCCCCAATTGCAGAAATACGCATTGCAAAATTGCACTGCATTTTGCGCTTTTGATTGCCTTTGAGCTTTGCACTATAAAACAACCTTAGACCTCTTGCAAACTGCAAGTGATTCCGATTCAGATTCCGCTTTTCAATCAGTTTTTACATCCGATTCAGATTCCGATTTGCAGTGTGCAGGGAGCAAACTGCAAATCGGAATCGGAATCGGATGTAAAAACTGATTAAAAAACGGAATCTGAATCGGAATCGCTTGCAGTGTGCAAGAGGCCTTAGGCCCGTTCGCAAAATGCTCAAGCGCTAGTGCTTGTTAAAGCGATAGTGCCATAATACCCTACGGGCCCATACTCACTTGGACGATTTGCGTTAATCGCCGGCAATTAACGCAAATTACCAAACGCAAATTTATAGCCTGCACCATTTTCAGGCGATTTTCCGGCGAACACGTTTAGTGCTATAGTTGCTTTGCTGTTGGAAGAACATTTTTTTGTTTTGTTTTGTTTTGTATTTTGTATTTTTGTACTTTTTTGTAATTTTGTATTTTTGTACTTTTTACAAAAGTATACAGTCTTGTTACAATACTAACTATCGCTCACGCTCAGCAGGGCTAACAATCTAATCCGTACCACAGTATAGCCATATGTCCACTATAGTTTAAGGCCAATTTTGCAGGAAGTCAATGAACTCATCTATATGCTTTTGGGATGTGAGAGGAAACCAAAGTGCCTGCAGGAAACCCGTGCAAACACAAGGAGAGCATACAAACTCTATGCAGATTGTGTCTTAGCCTGAATTAAAAACGGACACCCAGTGCTGCAAGACGAATCTGCTATCCACTATGTTTCCTTGCCACCAATAACATAGTAGTTAGCGGGAACACTGGTGACAGTGATTGTTTGTGCATTTGTTTGGGGCTGTGTTTACCAAATACTAAAAGCAACATCTTATGGGTGACAAACGTTTATGTGGCATTAAGAATCATATTCCGCTCCAATAGTTGCGTCGTGTTTCCCAGTGATGAGCAAATAGGGATGATAGTAGCAGTCAGATTGCAGGTGGTGGCAAAATGTCAGCGCATTCATGTGCATGAGCCCTGAGCTTGAGAGATGATGTCTCTTCACTGACTTTTATTGTCATTTTTTTGTAAAGGTGCATTGAAATAAAAACTACATATGCACTCGAACTATGAATGCGCGCTGAATGTACCGTATCTATATTACCCATTCATAGCACAGAACATTATTTCTACTATATAAAGTACCTTTAATCCTAGTAATAATGATAATAACTATTGCTTTCTTGGGACCTTACAATAAAGTGACATTCACCTTGAGATGCATAAGCTCAAGTAGAAACACACTTGGTACCACATTGCCCTCGTCACTCGTCTAGGGTATGGCATAGAATCTGTTACAGCAGCTTAAAGGGGAACTGAAGTAAGAGGTATATGGAGGCAGCCATATTTATTTCCTTTTAATCAATACCAGTTACCTGGCAGCGCTGCTGGTCTATGTCTCTGCAGTAGTATCTGAATTACACCAGAAACAAGCATGCAGCTAGTCTTGTCAGATCTGACTTTAAAGTCTGAAACACCTGATCTGCTGCATGCTTGTTCAGGGGCTATGGCTAATAGTATTAGAGGCAGAGGATCAGCAGTGCTGCCAGGCAACTGGTATTGCTTAAAAGGAAATAAACATGGCAGCCTCCATATACCTCTATTCTGTTCCCCTTTAATATGCCTAAAGGAAACCATAGATTAATGCTTTGGCACAAAATAAACATATCTCAAATAGACTTTACAAAATAAATACTATACTTAGTATTTTTGCCGCTCTTGTGTGCAATTTTTTGTGGTTTTTTTTACTAAAACTCCATGCAAAACACAGAAAAGCATATTATTTAGTGGGCTGTGTGCAAAATGAAATCACCATTTCTAAAAACATCTTATGACTAATAAATATATATTGAAAAATAGCTCCTTCCTCGGCACCAGCAGCTCCTCTCATCTCACCACAACTCTCTGTAATGCTGCAGTAGACAGAACTGGAAAGCAGAGCCAGAAGGGGGCAGGCTTGGGCTTGAAAAAAACATCAGAGAAGACAGGCTCAGCTATAATGATTCCTGAGCAGAGCCAGACTGAATGCTCAGTCTGGGATTTTATTAGGGCTGATAATAGGCAGGCTGAGCAGTGAAGGATAAAACAGAAAGCAGGGTAGGTGTTTTCTCTAATGTTCCCACTGATATATATGGTAAAATACATGAGGGTGCTTCGTCTCTTGTATACTTTAATACACTTGTCAGGATCTCTCCTGTAGCAAGTTCTGTCGCTTGCAATGGAGCTGCAACTGGGCAGTTCTGACTTGTCTGCTTGCATTTGGTTGCGCATTTGCAGTGAGTCTTATTGTCATTTGCAATCACTCTGCAGTTCAGAGCAGTTCAGGATGCTGTCAGGATTCCTCCTATGGTTTGCTGCAGTTGAACTGCAGCCAGATAGCCCTGGATTTCCTGCATGCATGTTGTTGCATAGTACTGTATGCATTTGTTATGTTAGTCTTTCAGCTAGCAAATGGTAATCAAGCCAGCTCAGGATTGAATGATTACCATTCAGCTGTGTGGGAATTTGCATACCTGCATCCATTGGCTGATGCCAGCATAAAAGTCTGCCTCCCATTTCAGACCCCGCCCAACATAGTGTTCAGCTCTCTGAGTTGTTGTTGGGTCTATGCTGTGAAAGTTGTTATTGTAAAAATGTATAATGCCTTGCTCTGTATTTTCATGTCTGCTGGACGTTTGCTGACCTGCGGGAGTCAGTGAAGTCCTTCTGATCCTGATAGTTTGGATCCTGCCAGCACCACGTTGGTGACTGGTAGTGTTCCTTCTAGCCTTGTTCTTACCTTGTTCTTGAGGACAAACTATAGCAGTGGTTGCCATTAGTTTCACTCCTACCCGTTAGTCTTGTCTATCTCAGTGTGAATGTTGTCGTCGCTGAAACAGCGACTAGATTGACTGAGCATTCCGTCTGTATGTCTGTTGTTTGTCTTGTTAATTGTCATTACTTGTGCTTTAGCTAGTGAGTTATTTGAGAGCTACATTTCATATATTGCGCATCAGCACGATATATATGTGCTCTAGTCAGTCAGTATTGTATTATGTGTAATATTGTATATTGTATTGTGTTCCTACCTTTGCCTGCCTCTCGACTACGAATCTGCCTAATCCTTCCAACACGACTGACATTTGAATTAACGTGTATGACCCAAGCCTGTTACTGACTACATCTGTTGTGTATTGTATCACTTAGCATCTAGCCTGATAGGCGGCCCAAAGCTGCAGTTGCTCTGGGCAATCTTGCTCCCTTGTTCATTACTCCTGTGTCCATCTGTGGAGCCTCTTCCATTATCCAGCTACTTGGTCAGAAAGTATAACCCCCTAGAATTACAACACTATAAAAAGAATATATATATATATATATATATGTAATGTATATCTCAGAGAGCATGCGAGCATACAGTATTTACAGTACTTTAACTTTTTTTTTTTTTGTGTGTATGTGAGCTTTTTTTAATCGTACTTGGATTTTAATTGCATTTGTATTAGATTTGTATTGCTATATGAACAGTCAAGCTAATCAATGTTAATATATTTACAAACAACACGCATTGGTCATAAAATCAATGTATTCATTTGTACCTTTCTTTTTTTAAGCTTATAAAAGGATATCTAAATACAACTGCATAGAAAATCGTTTTGAATTAAATTTTTTCTCTGCGTTTGTTATTTTTTTCTTGGGCGAAATAGTGGGGAAAGGAAGACAATAATATTGGGGTAATATGGCCAATTATATTTTCAATATATTCTGTGAACATTTATACTGTTCAGGAGCAAGAATCCATGTATTAATATTGGTTGGCCCATTTTTTTTTTATTTGTTGTGTGTGTTTTTATTTTTTTATTTAATAATGTACTATTAGGTGCAACTTAGCTCAGAACTTCCTCGCCACTATAAACAAATATCCACAGCATGATAACCTTTATGAAGAATTCATTACATTACAATTCTTCATTACAGTTTATCAAAATCCTGGTTTCACTCCTGCAGAGGGAATTGAAAGAGTTAAGTTCATCGTTCCCGTATGTGCCCCCAAAGTATGCTAACTACACATTTTTTTTTAATGTTCAGAGTGACTTCACTGTCTGACGACTCTTTTGTGATTTAAATTAAATCTCATGCATTTGCTTTCTTTTCATGCAGGATCAATTTTGGGATATCTGGATTTGGAAGGACCAGGAACATTATGGGTGTACTCTGTGGATTGACCTTTACCTGTTGGATATAACCCTTGGGTTTGCACTTTCTTGATTGTTCTGGAGTACGGATCAAAGACTGTTGAATATACACTACCAAAAATGAAGAAGGACTTTTGTTTACATGGTTTTCTGCTATGCCTGGGTATTGCGTACTGTAGTCATGCCTCATCAACGCGGAAGAACAGTAGGTTGAGGCAGTCATTTCATGGACACCACGAAAAGGGCAAAGAAGGGCAAGTCTTACACAGGTCCAAGAGGGGATGGGTATGGAACCAATTTTTTGTAATAGAGGAATACACAGGACCAGACCCTGTGCTTGTTGGACGGGTAAGAACATGCTTTTTTTGTATTTGTGTGTGTGGTGAAGGTTGTTATGTTATTGTTTATCAGTGACGTGACTTATGTATATTCTGGCGTATAAGACTACTTTTTAACCCTTGAAAATCTTCTGCAAAGTGAGAGGTAGTCTTATACGTCGGGTGTCATTGATGCCGGGTGATACGCTCTGTCCTCTTACCGACTCTCAGATCTCGCTGCTGAGGACTGTAGTGAAGTGGCGCAGGCACACATGTGCGAGATCTGAGAGGCAGAGAAGATGGTGAAGAGGATACAAGGGTGGGCCAGACAGGTGAAAGAGGTGTGTTTTATGGGCACAGCATGATCTATTCTTCCATACCGCTCTGATAAACAGGTAGACAAGGAGAGCTGACAGATCCACTTAGGGAGAGGGAGAGTTGACCAATCCATCCAGTCAATCACCTGTATACTGTTATATACTAGGTACCACATACAGTACAGCACCAGTATCTGTTTATACATAGCACCAGTATATGAAGTTTTTTTAACTTTTATTTGGCGTGCGCTGGAATAGGGGTGGTCTTATGCGGCGAGTATATCCCAAGTGCTATATTTTTACTGTAAAAGTTGTGGGGGCGTCGCCCAGTTGTCTTATACGCCCGAATATACGTTATATGAACTTACTGCAAAATAGTAAGGCAGTTTCTGGAGAGAGCTAACTTGTGTACATACGTGGGGCAAATCTGACAGACATGGCTGGACAAGCGCCAAGTAGTGAACATAACAGGGCTCCTTAAAATTAAAGCTGGCACCTCCATATTGAGTTATTCTGTAAATGTTGTCCTTGGAGCTGGCTCCTTAAAATTCCCCACTAGTTCCTATATTGAACTGACTCTTGATATTTCAATTATTATAGTATTCTATTTAAAAATTATTTTAGTTTGCTTACAATGCTTTATGTGCATATGAAACATACGGGTGTGTCAAACTTTCCTGCCAGTCAGTAGATTGCTGCAGGTGTTAAAAATGAGTAACAATAGTACCTACTTTGTGCAACTAATGTCTTATGTAGCAAAGCTAGGGCTCCTGTATAACCTGTGCTTTAAAGGATACCAGAAGTGACGTGACTTGTGACATGATGAGATAGGACTCAGCCACTTACATAACTGATATTTAACTCTTTCAGACAGAGAAAGATAAAAAGGAACACATCTTAGTTATTTGTGTGCTAGTCACTGTACATACACATGTCTATCTCACCATGTCACATGTCACTTTGGGTACTCTTTAAAAATAATACTGTCAACATTTTAGCAAGGTAAATTAAACACAAGCTTATAGCAGAGGATCAGCAGGGCTGCCAGGCAACTGGTATTGCTTAAAAGGAAATAAACATGGCAGCCTCCATATACCTCTCTCTTCAGTTCCCATTTAATGTGTCTTTTAAATATTGGTTTATGTTTATGGCAATCTTTACATGAAAAAGCAACATCCTTAAGGCTAGGTTCACAGTGGGAGTGTTTTAATCCCTGCGACAGCAGGAATGAAAAGCAATGGATTGGGAAAGGCAGTGCATCATGTAATCTGTGCATTACGTTGCATGCAGTGAAGAATACAGTCAATATGCTTCACCGTACTGTTAATGTAGGCGTCATGTAGTAAATGCAACGCATTCAATGCATTGGGATTCCAAACTCTGCAATGGCCACACTGTGAACTTCTCTTTGCATTGCAGTGCGTTATTGTGCGTAACAATGCGGCAATTATGACGCAACGTTGCACTAAAATGTAGCCTCTAACTAAGGAAAGTTAGATTCTGTGTGCATTCCTAAAGTTTTCTGAGCACCTTTAAAATAATACATTGGGACAAATGGCTGGATTCATACTGCATTCATTGGGTAGTGCTTGTGTGCTGAGCAGAGGCACTGTGCTGTACAGATGTATTTCACAGCAGTGTTCTGATCCTGCCACCACCTAACACTCCTCCAGACCTCCACCACTGCCGGTTAGAATGCCTGCCAGCCACTAGGGGTGCATCATGGGTGGTGGACACATGGCGGTATCCGATAGCCTTGTGAATGGGCCCCAGTGAGTAACATTACATATATAGAGTCACTAGCTATATTTTTACCTATCTAGTTTACAAAGAATTTCAAAGGCATGTTTAAATTAGGTATTTACATTCTTAACCTCCTTGCCGGTTATCCCGAACTCAGTTCGGGGTAACCTGCACAGGAGGATTTCTCAGGCCCCGCTGGGCCGATTTGCATAATTTTTTTTTTGTTACAAGCAGCTAGCACTTTGCTAGCTGCTTGTAACATCCGCTCGCCGCCGATCCGCCGCTATCCACTACGTCGTGCCGCCCCCCCCCCCCCTCCAGACCCCTTGCGCAGCCTGGCCAATCAGGGCCAGGCAGCGCTGAGGTGTGGCCCGGGATTCCCTATGACGTCCCGATGTCGGTGACGTCATCCTGCCCCGTCGCCATGGCGACCGGGGAAGCCCAGCAGGAAATCCCGTTCTGAACGGGATTTCCTGCTTACTCCGATCGCCGCTGCCGCTGGGCTCGCTACATGATTTAAAAAAAAAAAAGTGCTGCCTCCTTGCCGGGGGAATTAGACAGGCAAGGAGGTTAAAGGACAACCGAGGTGACATGTGACATGATGAGATAGACATGTGTATGTACAGTGCCAAGCACACTAATAACTATGCTGTGTTCCTTTTATCCTTTTTCTACCTGAAAGTGTTAAACATCAGGCATGCAAGTTACAGTTTCTGTCTGGGTCGGGACCAGGTCAGACTGGGTCAGACTATAGAATAGCCCTTAGTGATAAGTGATTACAGCCACACAACACAACACCTGTTGGAAAATTCTGTGTCTTAATACCATTCTCAATTGCAGTGTACATTTATGCCCTAAAAATATACTTTCTGTAAATGCCAGGTATCTGACTTAAAACATTTAAATTGATATCATATACATTATTGTATGAATGATCTGAATTCTGAAACATCTGCATCTGGTGCTGTTTTCATGACTTTAGGAACAATCGGGTGAAGTTTTATTTAATTTTTTTATAAGCCTTTTTAAAGTCTGATCATTCATTTGAGAGTATTGACTCAGCTAGTGAGAATGCATATTGCATTGTGTTTATTTTAGAACACTAGGGACTTTTATGTTAGAAAAATGCACAGAATGGGCATATGACACAAGTGGAGAGGTTGTTAAAAAAAATCCTTTATACAATTACTTTACTTGTACTTTTATCCTTTTTTAATGCATTTTTTTATTTTTCCTGTTTTGAATTATTCACATCCCATATGGTTGTGTTGTGGTTGAGATAAAGTGATGTTTTCCTTTTTGCCTTTTTTCGCCTTTTTGGACTTTTGCATTATGTGATCTGACCACCATATCCTATTAGTTATTGCAATTAATTTTTGAATATACTATACCCCTGTTTATAATCTACTAAAAAGAAAGCTAAAACTAGCAATTTTTTGTTACAGTGAACTTTTGCTAGACTTTCAGATGGTGTTTTGTCACACCTGTTGCGTTAGTATTAAGTATTTTCTCCCAGCCTAATTCTAGCTGTGATTGCTAATTATTTGTTAAAAATAATGCTATTATCCTGGAACCCATTAATATTAGAGATCTGTTTTACTAGTTACCTTCACTAGTTATTAATTCAAGTAACATGTCTTTTAATGGCTGCCTATAGAGAGTGTTTAAACCTCTGCAGCTAAGAACTTCTGAGGGACATTTTGTTTTAAAGGTATACATTACAAATTGTTTCCTTATTAATTGCCCAGTCCTGTGAATCTTCACAGAGCTCTCCTTAACTTCATTTCTGGATACTGATTGAATGCACTGCTAAACACTCACAGATTTTTAGTCGTTAACTTGTTTTTTTCTTTTTTTTCCCCTTTACAAATAATTAATTTATATTGTGTTTGTCTATCCTTACTTAACATACATAAAGCGGCAGTCCATACATTTTTTTTTTCAGCACTTGAGCCCATATGTAATTCACTTTTTCTCCTGACTTTTCACCTAGGTTATAATTTTAAACTTGTCAATAAAATGTCTTTTAAGCCACCAGAAATCAAAATAATTTTGAATGTACCTTTTCACCTACTTTTTGGTACTTTTTTAGCTGAAAAATGCTGGAAAATTATTTTAAATTGAAGATGAAAAATTATCTCCTAGGAGAAAACTCAGGTGAAAAAGTGAATGGCATATGGCCCCTGGACTTATAATTATCCTATACAGCTCAAATTCTATAAATTTCTTGACTAGAAGTTGAGAAATGTAATTTGAATTTTTTGGAAGATAAAAAAAATCAGGATGCTTTTTAAAGAATGTTTATTGCAGTGCAGTCAGACTCAGGGCCATAAGTACAGGGAGAGTAGCCCCTGCAAACAGGGTTGTGGGCGCCCATACTATGTATCCTATCTCTGGAATACTGTATGTATTCCATCCTCCAGACCAAGTATTGCTTTTCTCCCTTTGGTGTGGGAGGATGACAATGGTTCAGCTTGTTAAATGACCCCTGACTGATTAATCTTTAGGCTGTTTGGGCGCCCAGGAAGATAGGCCCATCAAAATTTTGCTAGGAAGTCCCAGGATTTTTAGTTACACCCCTTAGTGCAGTTCCATCTCTGGTATCAAAATAAAGTGGGCTTGTTGACAGGACTCACATTTTTTTAAAGAGAGTCTGAAGCGAGAATAAATCTCGCTTCAGACCTCATAGATAGCAGGGGCACGTGTGCCCCTGCTAAACCGCCGCTATCCCGCGGCTTAATGGGGGTCCCCCAAATCCCCTTGTTTCAGCAGGGGAGCGCTTCCTGGTTGGGGCAGGGCTAACCGCCGCAGCCCTGCCCCACGCGCGTTTGTCAGCGCATATCTCCGCCTCTCCCCGCCCCTCTCAGTCTTCCTTCACTGAGAGGGGCGGGGGAGAGGCAGCGATGCGCTGCTGATAGACGCGACTGGAGGCAGGGCTGCAGCCGTTAGCCCTGCCTCCAGGAGCGACCAAGTCTGCAACCAAGTGTCGCAGTGGGGGGTTTGGGGGTGAAGGGACCCCCGTTTAGCGGCGCTATTGCGGCGGTTTAGCAGGGGCACACGTGCCCCTGCTAACTATGAGCTCTGAAGCGAGATTTATTCTCGCTTCAGAGTCTCTTTAAGGTACAGCATTCATTTAAGTGGTCTCTAAGTAAATATGACATTATTTGTGTCTTGTAGTAACAGACATACTTACATTTTTTTCCAGACTAAGTGAGGTATAGCATCTGCTACTGAATTTTTGTAGCATTCTCTTTTTCCCTGGAATTTCTCCTGGTTTCTAATAGCTATAGGAGCTGCCATGTCCCCCGTCCCTTCTAGCTGCCCTTATTTATTCAGGGGAAGGTGTATAGATAGCATCTGTAACTTCTGTAAACTCTTTGAAGCAGTTTTCCTTATTACCCAGTGCCCTCTGTTGTCCCCTCTGTTGATGACATTACAATTACATTAGTCCTTAGGCGCCTGAAATTTCAGCAGTTGGGCAGGCCTCAGAAGTAGACTAATAAAACCTCTAAACCTGCTAAACTTTTAAATGTAAAAAAATAGTAAAAATTGAAGTTTTTTTTTAAATAATGAGACACATTGTTGACATGCATTTTTTATGTGCTATTAAGATGCCCTGGGTGCTAAAAATAGTGCTCGGTTTGCTTTAACTGTCTAAATCTTTCTCTGGATGCCAGATGAGGGCATCGATCATCATGATCATGACCAACATGAATTTACAAATGGGTCTAACGCAAGATTATTACATTCTCCATACATTGCACCATCTCCCTAGACATAATATTCCAATACTTATTATTTGTTTTTTCCCCTGATGGCATACATAATTTTTCACTCAGTTGTTTTTTTATAGATTTTCAATACTTTCCTCATAATTGCATTGATTCTGAGTTGCAGTGTGTACCAGAAACATATCTTAGTTTGTCCCAATAGGGATTTAAATCTAAATCATAAATTATTTTTCAGAGGGCTATTGACAGTGATATCTGGTCTTTTGAGGACAATTCCTGTCAAAGAATATAAATTTATGACCGTGATATGATCCAGTCCCTGTTATCACTATCATTAAGAGCTAGCGATAGCCCAATGCATTTGAAAGTTTCAATGTTACCAAGGAAAAATATTTTGACATTGCCCAACGCATAAAAACATCATCAGCAAGCGACTGTCATTTAAAAAAAAAATGTCAATAAATGTTTTTGCATTGTTACTACATTAAAATAGGTGCTTACATCTAATCTAATTATTATCATCAGGAAACCCCCGATTCTTAAAAGAATCGTAAACCCCCAAATGGTTATGCGCCTCTCCAACTGCCCCCCCCATGCATACATTACATGCATAAACCCCTGATCCCCTCACTGCATCCATGCATTAACCCCTGATGCATCTGTGCGTACTTTACAGTTTAGGTGTGGGCTTAGTGCGGCAGTCGATAGTAGTGTGCACCCGTGCATATTTACAGCCTTCGATTAGTATTATAGATTATTCTCTATTATATCTGCCCCTGAATGACAGATGCCCTATCTTCTGTCTCTTGGCTAGAAATTTTGAGTCAAGACGGGAAGACTACATTAATGTGTATAAGGGCTAACTTGAATTAAACTTCTCTCTGCTTGAATCCATTCCTGCTATGTTCTACCTGCTCAAACAACTTTATTTTAATAGTGCAGTCTCAGTTTGCTGTTTCCTGGCTGGGAGTTGCTATTTTGGATTTTTTTTTTAAATATTGAAAATTACCTCAGATTTATAGCTGATGTTGGAGAGTGATGTCTGGCAGCTGCTGCACACTGTAAGGGCCTGTACACACTGCTGCGCTTGCGCTGAGTTTTTAAAATCGCAAGGTCTTTTGAAAAATAATGAAAATCATGATGACCTGTACACACAATGCACCTGTACACCACAATGCAATGCGACTCCATTGCGTTTTTCAGAAGTCAGTATCCCAGAAGACTCTGCAATTTCCTGATTCCTGTTGAAATGTAGACTAGAAAAAAACCAAAGGATTCTTTAGCCAATCAGCAATTACAAGAAAAACGCAAACACATCAAAAACGCAGGCAAAAGCGCACGCGTTTTTAAAAACGCATACGATGCGTTTTTAAAACTACATGCACTTGCGATTTTAAAAATGCATGCGCTTGCGATTTTTCTTGCGTTTTTCAGTGTGTACAGGCCCTATATGCTGCTTGGAATGGTCGCAAATGCTGTCTTTGCATACATTCTGATTTCCACCAATGCCAATTACCAATTCCGCACATTTCCAATTTCAAAGTGTTTCTTGAAGTAGTGGGTGAGATCGCTCAACCTCTGTTACCAAGGCAAGGTGCTGGAAGCCAGTGCGGCAGATCAGGATACAGGAAAGCAGAATCCGCACACCCGCAGGTAAAGTCCAAGGGTCTTTATTCAATGTAGTTCACAAAGGCAGTAAAATGGCTGACATGTTTCGGATCTTATCCTTACTCATAGCCTAAACATACTGAAATGCAGGTGGTCCATATATACAGCCCAGGCTCCACCCCTAGGTGTATACCACCAAGAAGCCAGAAAGATTTAAAGCCGCAGGACTCAGCCTGCACAGGAGTGTAAGTCAATGGGCATATATATACATGGAAAGACCACCCTCACAAAAATCACAAATACATTAATAATATAATACATGATACAATAATAAAACAGTACAAGTATACAAGTGTATAAAAGTACAAAAGTACAAAAGTACAAAAACAGTACAAAAACGGAAATAAAACATTTTCAGTATATAAAATTTATATCCCACCTGGCGTTAAGACCATACGGTTCCCTGGTACCCATCTGTAGAATCCAAAAAGCCTCCCGTGTACGTAATTTCGCATAAAGATCACATCGTCTAAAGGGGGCAATAACCCTCTCTAACCCCTGGAATGAGAAACCCTCCATATTGCAACCATGCTTCTCCCTGTAGTGTCTCGCAACGTTGCTAATATTATCTGTGTTCCAGGAGGCCCCATTAAAGTGCTCAGAGATCCTTTGTCTCAAGCACCGCGTAGTGCAACCCACATATTGTAGGTTGCAAATCGTGCATGTGACCACATAGACAACAGATTTAGTACTACAGTTAATAAATTGTCGTATGGAAAAAGTTTTTTGATTGTCTGTGGTGTCTCTTCGACTGCTAATCAAAAAACTTTTGTCTATTATATAATGTCTATTGAGTGAAGATTGGAAAACAAAGCATTAAATAGCTTGCAGGCTTCTATTGCTAGGGATGAGGCAGCAATAGTCATAGCAGCATTAATGATGGCTGTGGGGACCAGAAACAGGGAAGAGCTCATTTTAACCTTAAAGCAAACCTGTGACGAGGAAGGGGGTCAAAACTGGATATTAAAGAGACTCTGAAGCGACTTTTAAAACAGCTTTTTACCTTATATTCTACATGGGCATGTTTGCCCCCACTAAAACGCCGCTCTCCCGCGGCCAAACGAGGGGTCTTTACCCCCCAAATACCCTCCGTAGTGCCCGGGGATCGCTTCCTTCTTGAGGCAGGGTTAACGGCCACAGCCCTGCCTCTCAGTGCATCTATCAGTGCTGTTTGCCGCCTCTCCCTGCCCCTCTCAGTGTTCCTGCGGAGATCTGCCGCTGATAGACGCGCATGGAGGCAGAGCTACAGCCAAAAGATCTGCCTCCATGAGCAGCAAAATCTACGACCAAGTTGGTTGTGGATTTTGCAGGGGGGATTTGGGGGTAAAGAACCCTTGTTCTGCCACGGGAGAGCGGCGTTTTAACAGGGGCAAACATGTCAATGTAGAATATAAGGTAAAAAGCTGTTTTAAAAGTTGTTTCAGAATCTCTTTAAAGGTATCCAATCAGCTTTTTTTTCCTGCAGTTTGTTCTGCTTACTAAATACTGAAGGAGCTGCCATCCCCCCCCCCCCCTCCCCTCTGCCCTTATTTATCCAGGGCAGGGTGTGAAGGCAATCAAGTGTGACTTCTCTAAACAGTTTGAAGCACAGTGCCCTATCCCCTCCTCCCCATTGACGAAAGCGTTTGTTTGCCCATTGCTACTAACTACAACAGTCCTTATCTGCCTGCTATTTCTGCGTACAGCAGGCCATGGAAGAAGGGTAATAAAAAGCCTCTAAGAAACATTTAAATGTAAAAAGAAGAGGTAGATTGTTTTTTTTTTATAATGAGCCACAATGTTAGCATGCATTTGTAATGTTAGCATGTATTTGTAATGTGCTATTGAGATGCCCTGGGGCTAAAATTACTGCTCAGTTCACTTTAACTTCAATAGGGGGAAGCCTCTGGATGGTACAGAGGCTTATTAGATCCTCCCCTAGTCCTCCATTGCTCTCTCACAGGACTCTCTACTTGTTGTGGCCACTCCCCTATCCTTGTACAAGCTTATTTATACTGAGTAAGCACGAGTAATACCCAGTAGAATGAAGCACTCATGCACAGAGGAAAAAAGCTGTGCATGAGTGCCTTTGTTCTTCTGGGCATGAGTGGACCCTACTTGCTGATGCCCAGTACAGATAAGCTCATACACAGCAAGAGCGCAGTCACAAGAGACATTTTCAGCAAGCCCTTTCTGAATACGTTTAGCAGCATCAAGCACTGGAAAGATCTGGAAACCTCTGCAGAATGATCTGGAAACCTCTGGACTATCTAGAAGCTTCCTATTACTTCAAAATGTATGTATTTGATTGTTACATTTTTGCTCAAGGTAAACTTTTACCACTTAAAGTGGTCTAACACCCAGCATTTCAACTTTGCTTTAAAAGATTGCTTACAGCTTATAAACTATTATGCCAGATTTTTTTTTTTTTAGCAGAAATTCACTGAATGGATTAAACATGACATTTTAGTGCTGCATTTAGCTAGAAATCCTCCTCCGTGCTTGCTTGTTTAGTTACAAATGTATCTATCTACAATGTAACAAACAAACACTGCTCTGAGAGAACAAAGAGGGCTTCCCGGGCAGGCTTTTCAAAGGTCTATTTGTATTCCAAATAAAGATACATTTGTAACTACAGATAAGAACGGATGCGGATTCCTAGTTAAATCCAACACTAAAATGTCATGTTTAACCCATTCAGTGAATTTCTGCTTTAAAAAAAATCTGGCATAATAGTTTGTAAGCTGTAAGCAATCTTTTAAAGCAAAGTTGTAATGCTGGGTGTTAAACCGCTTTAAGGACCACAGGCTTAAACCCCCTAAAGACCAGGCCATTTTTTACAAAATTGGCTCCTGCATCTGTAAGGCCTCACAGCAGGGCTGCACAACTCAACACGCAGGTGATTTCCTCCCTCCTTCCTATCTCTCCCCACCAACAGAAAGATCTGTTGGTGGTGTCTGATCTCTCCCCCAATGTTTATTTATTTTTTATCAATATTTATTTCTTTATTTTTAAAATAAAATGACCTATATTTCTATTTATTTTCTATACCCCCCTCCATCCCCCCACCAGTCAATTACTGTGATCGGCTTTCGTAGGCTTCAGCCTATGACAGCGGATCACGACCCGAGCCTACCAAGGGGACCGCCGCGTCACACAGCTGTCCCCAGTACAGCGCTGCCTTCGATCACAGCACTGTACTGAGTAAATAGACGGCGGTTTTACCATCTAACAGTCTCCTAGTGGCGATCACCGCTGGGAGGCTGATGACAGAGTGTAGTGGAGATGAGCGATCTCCTGCAAAACACGCCCCCAGGACTGCACGCCCATCGGCGTTAGGCGGTCCTGGGGCTGGCGCCGCATTCATGCCCATGATGCGTGATGCGGTCCTGGAGAGGTTAAACTGCCTTTTCTGTGTCTCTCACTGTGTGACCTGCACTTACATTGTGTCACAGAACTTAAAGAGGAACTCCAGTGAAAATAACGTAAAGGAAAAAAGTGCTTAATTTTTACCATAATTATGTATAAATGATTTAATCAGTGTTTGCCCATTGTAAAATATTTACTCTCCCTGATTTACATTCTGATATTAATCACATGGTGACATTTTTTACTACTGGCAGGTGATGTCAGTGGAAGTAGCTGCTGCTTGCTTTTTGGGCAGTTGGAAATAGCTTTTAATTCCCACAATGCAACAAGGCTCCCATAGTGTGATGTCAGAACCTTGGTCCTCAGATCACACAGAGGGGTTTCACCACAATATCAGCCATACAGAGCCCCCGATGATCCATTTGAGAAAAGGAAAATATTTCTCATGGGAAAGGGAGTATCAGCTACTGATTGGGATGA
Organism: Hyperolius riggenbachi; assembly: GCF_040937935.1. Taxonomy (NCBI): domain Eukaryota; kingdom Metazoa; phylum Chordata; class Amphibia; order Anura; family Hyperoliidae; genus Hyperolius; species Hyperolius riggenbachi. The sequence continues at coordinate 71,349,447 of NC_090656.1, read as the reverse complement.
AGTTCAATCCTTGGCCATGGTTTCTTAAGCAAAGGATGCAGAGCACATGTAGTATGTGGAAACTGAGAAAATCCTGAAAGGAAGTACAGCGTTTGATGCCTGCAGGAAGTGACATCACACAGGAGGTGTACTGGCACTTCTAATAACATATTTGGGAAACATGCAGTCAACACAGGTTTGCTGACAGCTATCTTTGATGCCTCCCCGTGGCTACTGCAGGGTATTAAACATGAATGTCCATTGCTGTATGCTTTCATAGCCATAGAGATGGGAGTTATTGCTCAAGGGTCCCTGTGACTGAGGGACCCTTTGCATTTTGCTCCTAAAATGTATTTTACATTTGAGGATAGTCATGACTTCTGTTCATCCTTCAATAACTGAGTGTAGAATAGCCATGTGCACTGGAGCAGTACCTCTAATACCCTCCTCATTTCATCAGTACTCCAGTGACAAATAGACAGGCATGTTTTTTAATTTCTACACAGCAGATACTGACACAATATGACCCAATGCTATTGTCAAGGCCAGCTGCATACCTCCTGCCCCAAGTGAATTGCTCACTTTCCATGTGTAGCTGCCTCCCTCCCATTCCAAGTACAGCTCTCAATGCCATGCACAACATCCATGTACAGCAGACACTCTTTTTCATGCATAGGTACCGTGAGAAGCAGTTTCTTCTTCAATGTGCTGCTCCCCGTTTGCAGGCTTCATTTTCTATTTGTAGCCTCCTCTTCCACATGCAGCAAACCCTCATTCATGTCCACCGGCCTCCTTGGGCAGCAGCCACTCTAGGCCCGAGCCTATGTGACCTTTCCTGGAACCTGGTCCTGACTTTCATCTGTTGAGCTGTATACATTTAGCAATGTGTTTGTTTGTTATTTAATTTTACTACTAATGCTGATAAAAATCATTTAAATGTTTTAGAACATTGTGAGGGTTCCCATGTATTCAGATAATCATATATCAAAAGTAAGAAATAAGGTAGCATCAACAGGCCAAACCTTTTGTTATTCTAAAAGATGTTTCACCATTCTGACACAGCAATTTGTGATTGTGAATTGTAATAAGTGAAAGGAATACCCAGACAGTTATCAGTATAGGGAACTCCAGCCAGTTGTCCAACTAACTGGCACTCAATATGATGTAGCATTTTATTCTTTAAATCAAACCTCTATCAAAATGTTTTTGGTAAGTTTATGCATCTACCGATCTAATGAGTAGTAGTTAGGAGATGACTTCTGTCTATTTTACATTTTTATGACCTGTAGATTTTATATTGTATGTTTTGATGTGTAATGGGCAAAGAAAGTCTTTTTCTTCAAAAGGGGAGGGGGAAAAAGGTAATGTGTTTAGGACGAAACACTAAAATACTGGTACAATACTGTCGTGTGCGAAACGAGTGGTTGCCATGGGCGATAAGCACAAATACTTTTCAAAAACGACAGCCCTTGTTTCTGTCTTTCTCACTCCCTCGAGAAGAACACAGCACTAAATTAGAATGCAAAAAAGGTTCTCCTTATTTTTCTTTGTATTTAAAATGATCAGTTCAATTCAATGTGATCAAAACCTTCCATGTTTTCCTTTTGATATAATAATTGTATTAGATCAAGAACCGTCACAAATAATTATTGGGTGTTTTTATTTTTCCCTTTGCAAAAAGTGTCAGTTTTAGTTGCAGTCATTTTATTAAAACAAAAGTGCAATTGAACAATCACAATAGAGATGTGTGGGGCTAGCAGTAGTTGTTTATAGCGGTTAATATTTTGGCAACATAGCTCTAGTAGCCGGGTGCATGGCTGGATTAGGCATTTCAAAATATGAAAAAGCAGTTCGAGACAAAGACAAGATAAATAACATTTATTTTGCGCTTTTCTCCTGGTGGACTCAAAGCACTTGAGCGGCAGCCACTAGAGCCTGCTCTGCAGGCAGTAGCAGTGTTAGGGAGGCTAGACCAAGAACTCCTTTCTGAATAGGTTCTAGCTTACTGAACAGGAAGAGCCGAGATTTGAACCTAAGTCGTCTGTATCAGAGGCCAAGCTCTTAAAGTGAATGTCAACTGGAAAAAAACAGATACTTACCTATGGAGAGGGAAGACTCTGAGCCCTATAGAGCCTTCCTGTTCCTCTCACGGCCCCCCGCATTCCAGTGCTGTCACTCCCATTAGCTGTGCCACCAGGGTAGGCTTTGGAAGTATTTGGGAGCCTGAGCGGTCCCAAAGACGGGCAGCTCCGTACTTTGCCTGCACAAGGGCGCTCTCACTACCAACCATTTCAGATGCAGATGGTGATCAAGTTTAATATTTATTACTGTAAGAAGCCAGTGTTTCAGGATCACAAAGACCTTTTTATCAAGGCAGCGATAGGACTGACAACATTCTACTAGTACTGCCTTGAGAAAGGGGTCCTGGTGGCCCCAAAACATTAACATGCAAAAGTGTTATGAATTAAACAGTGCTGGCTGCATTCCCCCAGCCGTTTTCCGTTCTATTAATATTCATGGACTGTTCTAACTGTCACTCAGGAGTCCATTTCAACAAAATAACTGTTAGATGTTACATTTCTATAAGATAAATATATAACAGTTCTGAGTCAGACATTCAATGTAATTTCTCATTTCAGATACAATACAGAACACAATAAATATGATGATAAAATGTTATCCTTGTTTTAACAGCATTAGGGAAAAAAATCATTTCAAGGGATGTCAATTTGGGAGTTGGCGATTATGAGAACACCGTGTGCATCCCGATGATGCTCCCTGTTTGAAATGACGCAGGCGTTTTCTCTACAAAGCCTCGCGCGGTCACCCGCCGGGACAGAGTAAATAGATGGAATCGTTTGTACAATATTCAGCCATCCCATACGGTGTTATTTCTCAGTTCTGATTGTTCTGGTGCTTATTCTCAGTTGGATGTCAGTAAAATGTTTATCAGCAAAATAATTTCTGGATTCGGCCAGCAAGTGTGTGTTCGGGATGTGCATGGCTTTGTGAGCAGAATGGCTTTACTTGCAGTAAAACAGGCTTGTTAAAACCTAATCTTTACCACATTTGTGTTGTTTTTGTGTTCTTTTTTTAAAGTCCTCCTTTAATTTAAGTAAAGCTAGCATCTGGAATAGTCCTAAAACTGGTGATGAATAATTGGTGTTTGCCTTTTCTGTGGTTCACATTCGAACAAACCTGTTTTCTTGTAGTGCCACCTGCTGGTTACATTTTGTAAAGGTTTGTGTAATTTAGAAATGAGTTTGATTGAAGGCTTAACATTTCCCTGTGGGGGGTCACTGTATACCAGGGGTCTCAAACTCGCGGGCCATTTGCGGCCCTCGATACAATATTTTGTGGCCCTTGCCGGCAAAAGCTTCCTTATAGTTTGCTTCAGTGCTCCCAAGTAATCCGCCGCATCCCCACCACTAAACGAGGGCTGCAGAGCCCCCAAATCGACTGGGGGGCAAGCCGCCTGCATTTCCTGGAAGGGGCAGAGCTTTCAGCTTCAGCTCTGCCCCTCCTGACATCAATCACCGCATGGATCGCCGCCTCACCCTGCCCCTCTCTGTGAAGGAAGAGTGAAAGGGGCGGGCAGAGGCGGCGATGCGCCGCGAATGTGAAATTCCTTATGCGGCCCAGCCTCATCCTGACTGTGCCACCTGCGGCCCCCCAGGTAAATTGAGTTTGAGACCCCTGCTGTATACCTATGTGGTCATACAGCTGAACACTAAGCAGCCTTTCTGCCTCAACAGCCCTGACCACTGTCACAAATGGAGCACTACTGAGCTCCAGTCATTCCCGGTGGACTTGATTGTACTAACTTGTGTACTCTCTCCTAAATGGCAGCTGTTCCATATTGGTGCACAGGCTACATGATGATATCATGAGGAGCCTGAGAAGGAGTGAGACGGTTGTGGGAAGGGCATAGTAGATTACATGCAGAAGTGGAGCATGGGTAGTAGGGGGCATGACATTGGGGGCGCAAGGAGGCATGGCTAAGCTCCTGAATCAGGAAGCCAAGCCAAACACCAAGACTCACTGGAGTTCAGTAGAACCTTGTTAATGGTCTGCCCTGCTCAGACGGCAAGGCTTTACAGTATAGAGTCTTACCACAACTTAAATGCCATGCAAACTTCTAACAGTTTACTTGAAAGTCTCATTGAAAACCTAAGAGAAAAATCACAGAGAGGCATGGAATTAGTTTGATCATACAATGTTAAGATCAATTCTGGTATTTGTACCTGTTCTGATTAAACAAGCCGAAACAGGTACCCCTTTCCCCCAAAATCCCACTTCATACCTATTGTGATCCTTAACATTACAGAAATGTAACCCTTATGGACCTAACTACAAATTATATTTTCACCTAGAAAAACCTTAATGGAGCCACCAAACATGCACCCCTCTCTCCATGGTAACCTTCACAGCCTGATAACCCATCTGCTGGGGGTCATATAACAAGCATGGTCACCATGATCCCCTTCCATAACAGTGAGGCTGCCATAACTCCCTCCACCCATAACAGGTGTGAACAGAACAGCACCTGCCATGAAGAGAGGCCCCTGTTCGTTAGGGAGAAAGGGCAAGTGACTCCAGAAGGGGCTCCCCATTAGTTACATCTTTGCTGACTTTTCATAGAAGTAAATTAGGATGCTTCTCCTCACACTAGTGTCCTGTTTCTGGCCGAAGTCCATCATACTTACATATACATATCTTGCCATGCCCCCCTCTCCTCCCTTAACACTGGGGGAAGTTTAAGTGACTGGCACCACCATGTCCCACAGCTACGTGCACCACATCTCACAATGCCCATTTTGCATTCCACAGGCTGCGTCCATAGCCAGGCTACCTTCATGTGAAAATATGACATTGAGGAGCATTGCCTTTAACTATAGACTAAAATGGAGGTGAATTGTATGTGCATTCTGCACTCCCTCCTCCCTAAAGTCACTAGGGGAGGCTGGGCTGCCTTCAATGATACTGTGACCCCTTATCAGAAGATATTGAGGCTGACATAAGTGACTTATGAGATAATTGCAGGAGAGACATTGCTAGAGATTTGAAGTATGACGAGGTTAGAGGAAATTCTATCCATTTGTTTTAAGAAAAACACACTTTTGTTAAGAAAAACCTTATCCTTTTATTATAAGTTCTAGATCTAGAGGCCTAGGCCTGTAATGTACTCAGTGCAGGACTGTTGTTTTCAACTTGGTTTCCAGTTTGGATACATTTTTCAGTGATTAATTCAATTTTTCAGCTTGATGATTTTGTTTTTATGTGCCTATAAAACTCAGTCACTCCATGGTGTTTGTAACAGAAACTTGGAGACAGGAGTATCAAGGCCTGTTGCCTGTCAGTTATTAGTCCAGGAGCCAAAAATGAGAAACAAAATCACTCGTGGTTAATGTTGCTTAAAATCTCTCTCTCTCTTTTTTTTTTTTTTTTGCAATTATGATCTTGATTGTAATTATTCTGTACAGCGCTGTGTAATATGTCAGTGCTATATACAGTAAATACATAAATTACAATTTTGCATGTAATCTGTATTTTGCATAATTTTGCAACTTACACAAAATTAGGTTCACGGAATTCACTAAAGTGTATAGAATCATATTTCTGCATAAATAAGTATATATGCAAAAATCTATGAATGCAAAAATTCCGTCTCACAAAATGCATTGAAGTTATTGGGCTTTTCACATAGATTAATATTTAGTGAAATCAGAAGTCAATGCAAAATGATGCATTAAAATTATGATTACCGGTACATGCAAAATTAATTTCACAATAGTTTAGTCACATTACGATTTCGCATCGCAACTGTGAATTTCACAGTGAAATTAATACTATGCAAAGTTTGAGCACATTACTAATTATGAAGGTAGAAAAAAACAAAGTTTTGAAAAAATAATACATTTTAATGGCTAACTTTTAGAGTTAAATGATGCAAGCTTTCTGGGATCTAGTCCCCTTCTTCAAGCATATTTCCAGATGTTTGCTGAAGGAAAATACAGATGCAGGTAAATAGTAAACACAAAGATCATTACTAATTACTAGCTCATTACTAATAAAACAATGACACAAAATACTTATTAAACAAGAGGCAGTTTCTAAACATAGCATCTGTACTCCTGACAGAGTAGGCACTGTTATGGCTGCAGAGAAAAGCAATGAAATACAAAAGATAATTTTAATAACATTACATTGGAAAAAGACTTGTACTCACAGCTTCCAACTGTCCCCTTTTTGGAGGACACGTCCCTCATATATATATATATATATATATATATATATATATATATATATATATATATATATATATATATATGTGTGTGTGTGTGTGTGCAGCGTGGCAGCGTTTCTAACTCACCTCACCCGGAATCCAGACGCTGGCAGCCATTCGTGTTCCGGTTCTAGGAGGCTATCGATCCCTCTGGTGAGATTGCCGTCTCTCACTATAGGGGTAGAGTGCCACCGGGTGGAGGGAGGGAGAACTGCAGCACTGGATCCAAGTGAGGTGAGTAAGTGTAGGGCTGCTGCAGAGCTCACTGCGGTAGGATTTTTTCTTGCTTTTAGGGTCTAAAAGCTTGTGAAAAAATTAAACCACTTTTAGACCCTAAAATCCTAAAGTAATCATACTGCTAGGGAGGTTATCTCGAAAATGTCAGAAGTAAGCTGTACAGCAAGCCCTTCTTTAACCCTTTAAAGACAAGTGGAATTTATCCACAGTTGCTTCTTTTTTATGTTAGACAAAGAACAATCCTTTTCCATATTTTTTTTTCATAAAGTATTATCTCTAGTAAAAAGCAGAACTACAGACAGTTATTTTAGGATTTGGCTGCTGGTAAAAATATGTATTTTAGTATTAGGCATTTGCTATGCTTTATGTAAAGCCTTTTTAATTTAAGTCGTTATCTTCATCTTGGACCAGAATATCAACAAATGGCATTTATTTATGGTACAGGGCAGGACAATTAGAACATGCTGTTTATGTCCAATTCTAATTTCCAGTCCCAGAAACTACAGGGTTGATATTAAAGCCATTCATCTCCATGGAGATTAAAGTGACAGTTTTTTTCCTTTGCAAAATTCACATTCATTCTTATTTTCATTTATAATAAAGACTTTGCTTACCTTATGCATCTTACTATACTTTTAAAGTGAGACCTGAAGCCAGAGGTGATATTTCCTGTCTCTCACTTAGGACGCTGCATTCCCACAAGTGCAATGTAACCAAAGTCTAGTTTTAGTGCAGGTGCACTGAGGCTTGGTTTTTAAAGTCTTTGGCAAGTTTTCATATTTCAGCAAATAATTTCAGTAACTCAGTGATAGGAAGGTCAAGGTGGAGTCAGATTCTGAAAGGTTATTAAAGTGGTCTTAAACTTTGACATACCATTTTACATTCAATAAAAAAGTCCTACTTTTTATTACTTATACAGTTATCATATTTGCTTTTGTTCACACATAATATTGTCTGTCTACAAATTACACGTTTCCAAAGTGTAGTTTATCTTGCCCTGAAAGCTGCCATTGCATTTTTTTTTCTATTATAACTGCTTTTTATTACGTATGAAAATCTTCTAATGAGCTATTCTGAACTGTGTGTGTGCCTGAAGAAGAGACGTTTTTTCAGAGAGGGTTCGTTTACATTCCAGTATTGATAAATTTGTGTTTAACAAGTAAAACAAGATACTGTTATCTCCAGTTTGGATGTGGATTTGAAGCTGAATAGCAGGACAAAGTGCTTTGTTTAACCATTTCAGTGATGTTCTGATAGATTTTTTTTCTGGGATGGTAGCTTTAAAGCTGTAAGGAGTCTTCTAGAGCTAAGTAGAAATGCTGACTTTTAGACCACTTTAAGTGGAAAAGAGAGAGTAAACTATAGCCATTGATGGGAAAGTTTAACCAAACTGCACTCTTACCTAGATAAAACATTGTAATGTTTTTTTTATTAATAATTATTTACAAGGTGCAGTTTTTCTTTAACAATGACACCCCACCTGCTTTACATTCCTACTCGGTGCTTATTTTGATAATTTCACTACTTACCCCAATGTGATGTCACACTGGTAGCATAGGCCTAGAATTAGGCATAGCAGCAGCTATGGGGCCCATTAGCCATGATTGTTGGTTCCAAACATCTGGAAGTTTTGATCTGACAAATGTTGAGATGGTTTATGAAATGCGCATTTTTTGGGGACTTAATAATACAAAAATGTCCCTTAAACCTGACAACAACAGATATCCATCTCATACTCTCATATTTTGAATGTCGATTCTGTCCGAGGTTGGGCATTAGCATTCATTATTGCAAATGATGAGCACTAACTACAGCACAATGTATTGAACGGAAATCATAATGTACTGATTTGCTTCTGCAAGAAACAGCTGGTTGTCGGGGGTTTATTACACTGGAGCTCTAAGCCCAGGCCGTATCGAGTCTCCAGTCAATGATAATGGTTATGATTGAACAATGGCAAGTGAGCGCATGATGCAACGGCAAAGCTTAGTGAAATGTAACCTTGAATCCATGATGTGTTATATTAATACATATGTCTCCCATTGCAGCTTCATTCAGACGTGGATTCTGGGGACGGGAAGATAAAGTATATACTCTCAGGGGAAGGTGCCGGGACCATTTTTGTTATTGATGACAAATCAGGGAACATTCATGCTACCAAGACCTTGGATCGAGAAGAAAGAGCCCAATACACGCTAATGGCGCAGGCGGTGGACCGAGAAACAAATAAGCCCTTGGAGCCTCCATCAGAATTTATTGTTAAAGTCCAGGATATTAATGATAATCCTCCAGAATTTTTACACGAAAACTATCATGCCAATGTGCCGGAGATGTCTAATGTGGGTATGTATTACTCCACAGTGCTAGTATAATGGCAGTTCATGTGAGCAAGCAAGTTCTTATTTGTAAAAGCAGAACCAATTTCACCAATAGGACTGCTTTTGTTATATTTTTCCTTTTTTTAATCAAACTATATATAATATAATGAGCTAATATAAAAATAAAACCATTAAGAAAATGAATTGTCACGACATCACTAGGGCCGTAAACAGAGACATTAGCTAAAACATCATCAGTAGCCACACAATAGCCTTTACGGCATCAGATCAGGTACAATAGTCACAGAGTCACGAGGAACATAAATACATTAGCGAAAACAACATCAGAGACAATAGCCTCTGCAGCATTAGTGACAACAGTAATTACACCACCAAGAACCTTACCAGAAAAGCATGCTTTTCCATCACCAGGAACATAACTAGGGACAATAGCCTTTACATCCTTAAGGCTCACACACACCTACCAACAATCTGTCCAACTATCTGCCAAACTTGTCTGTTGGAAGATAAGTTGGGTGTGTGTACAGCTGACAAACAACCAGATGATCAACTGGTAACAGGTTGTTTGCCAGATCCAACCGGAGGATCAATCTGACCAAATATCATGCAGGTCGGAATGTGTACAGAGGTCTTTTGAACAACTTTGTTGTTTTTGAATGCGGACATGTTGTGCAGCTTGTCATTTAGCTTGCAAGCATAGTATTTAAGCTGTGTGTACGTACTTGTCAGGTAAACAACTTGTTGTGTGGTTGGTCATGTTGTGCGGTGCGTTGTGTTTTAAGGTGCATGGCATAGTACCAGATCTGTTTTTGTATATGCTCCATCTTATTGCTGAGGAAGCGGGTCACTCCCACGAACCGCGTTGTATTTTGCTGGAGTATGTAAATAAATTGTTTTGCTGAAAATTGATCGGCATTTTCTTGTGTCTGCCCGGAGGAGGTAAGTCCACCACTACATCGTCACTTTTAAACTTTTTCGATCTTTTTATCCTTCTGGTGCCTCTGTATCCATACTACATTATGATTATAGATACACACTATAGTAGGAGGAAGAATAACCAAAATATATTCAAATAGGGACAATAGCCACTACATCACTCGAGGCCGGATTGATACTTTTTCCGCCCCTAGGCCAAGTAAGTTGGTGCTACCTTCCATGTGCTGCAGCACCTCTTCCCATTCCATGTGCTGCCCCCTCTTCATGTGTAACATCAGCGTACTGCAGCCCCTCCCTATATGTCCCTTGGGCATTAGCCTCTCTTTTTTTAATATGCTGCTCCCCATTTGCAGCTTTCACTTTCATATGCAGCCACCCCTATTTCATGTTCAGGTGCCCACTTTGGCTGCAGCTGCCCAAGGCCCAGGCCTTTAGAGAAATTCAGCCCTGACATCACTAGGGATATGACCTAGGACTACACCTGTTACAACAGGAGAAATATGACTATTGCCAGGAGCATTGGGTGCTACAACATCAGGGATGTCAATTGCTACACCACCAGGGACACAGGAAAGAGTAATGAATACATTTACCATTATATAGCAAATGAGACAGAAATGGTACATTAGCCACTAGAGCAGGCATGGGCAAACTCGGCCCTCCAGCTGTTACGGAACTACAAGTCCCACAATGCATTTGCCTTTATGAGTCATGACTGTGGCTGTCAGACTCCTGCAATGCATTGTGGGACTTGTAGTTCCTTAACAGCTGGAGGGCCACGTTTGCCCATGCCTGCACTAGAGACAGTGTAATGCACACACAATCACATTACAGAACTATGTACTCACTGAAGAAGATGCAGGCACTATAGAAAATACTAAAACATTATAATAATCACATGGCCATGACCAGCCAATCAGAAAGTTGCAGCTTGAACATGTTCCCTTCTGGTTCTTAATTTGTCTCACACAATTTTATCTGCGGGATAAAATCATCTTTACACACCAGTATAGCTGTTACTTTCTTGTTTATCCTTTTCAGTGTATTTTCTTTATACATCCATGATTCACATCAAATATTTAATATTTTAAAATAAGCACCTGAGGCTGGTCATCTGTTGGCCCGCTGACTTCATGCAGTCGTGAAATAACAGGTTATTTGCATCCTAACACCGTATTCCTGCTGATGCTGTTTGCACATTAGCACATATTCAGAATATTTATGTGAATCAAGCTGAGAAAACCATTTCTTTCCCTTAAGGTCATACAAATTATGGATACTTATGCAAAGTCTTTGAAAGACGCCTACAAGCAAACTTATTAATACAAAAGTGTGGGAGACCTGTGCAGCTGTGTGATCCCACAATGGCCTTAATTTACAAAGGTCGTAGAACACTGGAGAATGTAACTCTCGTCTGGGGCATATCAGAACACAGTGGATACTGTTAACCACTTCACTGCTGGCAGTACACAAACACCTTATTAGTGAGACCATTTTTCCAGTCATAGCTCTTTTATAGTTTGGCTTTGAAAATTTTTATTTCATTCATCTTAAATGACTACTATTGCATTTTTATGTATATTCATTTTAGTATTGTCAAATTTTTTTAAGATTGTTTTTGTCTTATTCATTTTCTTTTGAAAAATAAATTGGACTTTCCCGTGGGGCCATTTTTTGACCCTTCCCCCTGAAGTCAGGTGGGACAGGACAGCCAATCCAACCTTATCACCACTCAGGCCACTCCCCCCTTCCCCTATAAAAGGCATGATCCCAGCAGCCATTTTAATTAAGTCTGTCTTTAGTCAATGGCTTCAATTCACTAAGCTTTATCAAACACTTTATCAAACGTTTGATAATTTACCTCATGGGTAAAATCTAATTTTTAATTCACTAAGGTGTTTCATATTTATCAAATGTTTTATTGATAAAATGTTCAATAAATCTATAACACCTTAGTGAATTCAAAATTAGATTTTACCCATGAGGTAAATTATCAAATGTTTGATAAAGTGTTTGATAAAGCTTAGTGAATTGAGGCCTATGTGGGAAGAGGAGCTGCTACTGACAGGGAAAGTGTTAGATTATGCATTGGCTGTATTGCGATATTGACCACAAAAGTCATTTTTTAGACTGACCTTGACCCTGCTGTATGGATACATATGACTCTGCTGTACCCATATATAGTGTAGTGTGGGGCTGGCTGCATCACCATTCTAGCCCACTGTCACTGTGCATAAGTGATTGATTGTCACTGACCCCCACATAGCGTCACCTGTGTCACCTAACCGTACCGCATTGCCGCATGTTACTAAACATCTTTTGAATAATTTTCATTAAACAATGTTACAGGATATCATGAAAACGATCCTTAATCACAAAAAAAGTTGCTGCAAAAGACATTGCTGCAAAAAATGTGTTTTGGGTACAGAATGCACAGACGTGTGACTATCATGTTGTGCTGCTAAAGCGGTTAAAGAGAGATCACCAATGGGCACCCCCCATTAACTTTTACATCAGGCTAAATATTTCTTACCCTCCTTATTGGTAATCACGAGTTCAGAGGCTCTGCTTTACCTCACTGTCTGTCGTCACCACGACAGCCGGCAATCTCACTAAAGGGTTACAGTGCCACCCAGAGGTTGGAGGGAAAATTGCAGCGCTGGATCCCAGAGAGGTTAGTGAGAGCTGGGCTTCTGCAGAACTCCTTAGCAGCATGTTTTTTTTTCCAGGTTTTGAGATCTAAAAGCATGGAAAGAAATGGCACCATTTTTAGACACTAAAATCCGGAAGGAATCATAACACCAAGGGTTTTAAGTATAGTGCTTGTATGGCAATTTGTACATAAGGCCACTATATACGTTTTCACAAGCTGTTTCTCATTACGTAACTGACAAGAGAGCATTTCCAGCTACATTTTAATTAATTGCAGTTCACGGAACCATGCTAGAAACTCGGAATCACATAGATTGATGTTTAAAGCACAGACAATGGTCTTAATTACCACCAGGTATGCATGTTGAATCTCAGGAGAGCTGCGTGCTCCTGCTAGATGCATACTTGTAATTAGTTACTAAAGAGAGGTTTGTGTATTATCTCGGAAATCTAATCAAGAATCATCTATGGAAGAGCTCTGGGGTTTAGTATTAAAAAAAGAAATGATGAACTTGGTTATGAGATAATATCAAGCAGCTTTGAGGCCGCCTCTTTGAAGTCCGAAACTGTACAGTGCAGATAAGATCCCATATGTTTATTTGGGAGCTGGTTTAAAAGCACTCAACATGGGATTATTTAGCTGCTTAGAATATACCATAGCTAATGCATGATGGGACTAGGAGGGAAAGTGGAGCTAGTGAGATTGTATGCATTTTATTACATTTTTTTTCCAAGTGTTTATTAGCGTTAAAACCACATGCCTAAAAACCACTACAGTTACTTTATGTATGGGGATACTTGGCTCATTCTGCCACGCCCAAACACTGATTACTTTGCTATTTTAAAATATAGTATCCAAAAACAATTTGCTTTTATACTGTGTTTATACAGTCTTCTCCCCAGAATTTTTTTCCAGCTGGGAGGCATTATCAAGTAGCCGGGTGGCATGAAAAAGTAGCAGAGTGGGGCGAGATGAGAGAATGCAGGGCCGGTGCTTTTCTGCACAACTCTGCTTAAAGCAGAGGAGGAGGTGAGCCGATGACAGCCGGGTGCTCACCAAAACTAGCCGGGTGGAGCACCCAGCTAAAAGAGCCTGGGGAGTACACTGAAGAACATTCTAAGATATTTAAAGCACAATTGAACTGAGTAAAAAAAAAAAAGTTAGATACCTTAGTAGTTGGAAGCCTCTGTATAGTCCAAAGGCTTCCAGGATCTTCATAGAGCTCACCGGTCCAGCACAGGACCCTCTTCATCTGCTGGTCTCCCTCCCAGCCATGGATCAGCACATCTGGACTGGGCATGTGCAAGTAAGGTCCACACATGCTGAGTTGAATAGAATCCTTTATGCACAGCTTTTTTTTCCTCCATGCAAACATCTAAGATATTATTTTCCAGATCTAAGACATTACCATCGCTGACTATAGTACTCGATGCAGCACTGCGGAAGATGTTGTCTCTATATAAATACTAAATAATAATAATGCTAAATTCTACTGGGTAAATGAAAACCTTACTTTCCCATACCTAGTTCCGATGTGCTCATCCATGGCAGGTAGCATGGCTAGAAGAAATCTATAGTGCAAGTTGAAAAGGAAGTGAGTGACCCAGGGGCATAACTACAAATCATTGGGCCCGCAACAAAACTTTGATGGGCCCTTAATATTCACAACCTTTCCTTTGGTGAGGTTCTTGGTGACCCTCACAGCTAGGGAGCCCATGTTACAAGGCTCAGAAAACAAGTGTGGCCTTCAGGATCTTAACATAACACGTGCAGCCACAAAAACATCGGATCTGGAGTATCAGAGAAAGGGAAGGTTGGCAACTGGGGCCCCCCCAAACCTTGCAGGGGCTGCTCCCACCTAGTTATGCCCCCAGAGTGACCCTGTGCTGGAACAGTGAGCCATTTAAGAATCTGAGGAGCATCTGGACCATCCAGACACTTCCATAAACAACAAAGAAAAGTACCCAATGGCAACAGCACCAGACCACTCCAAAATGAATTCAAAGATCATACAAAAGCTTTATTGGTAAACAGTAAACTTGATTAAAAACAATATTAAAAAATCACCAAAGGTGATAGCAGCGGTGTACATAATAATTAAATAAGTCAATCACAATGCCTCATAATCACCTCAATAAAGTGCCTTAGGAATAACAGACTCAATACAAAAATTATATATAGTAAGCCAAAAAGAGCACATAACATGAATCCTATATTATATTGCTCCAAGATAAATTACAATAAAAATACTAGTGTCATAATAATTTGGACCTTATAAGTGCAGTAACAAGATGTCATAAAGGACAATTCAAGGGGATCATAGAAAAATGTGTGTCCAGAAGGACAATGAATAATATAAAGTACCACAAGAAAAATGAAAAAAAAAATCAATAAAATGTCCAATAGGACATTAGCATAAGGAATAAGGCACCAAGGGAGCGTGCACAAAGTGAACACATGACAGAATAAAGAGGCTCGAGACTTACATGGCAGAGGGAGAAGGACCATCCGGACACTTCCCACCACTCAGGTAAGTATGTCACTTGTTTCCCTCATTTCTGCTGTACTTTAAAATTCAATGTTTAAAGGTATACTGTAGGGGGGTCGGGGGAAAATGAGTGGAAGTTACCCGGGGCTTCTAATGGTCCCCCCCAGACATCCTGTGCCCGCGCAGCCACTCCCCAATGCTCCGGCCCCGCCTCTGGTTCACTTCTGGAATTTCAGACTTTAAAGTCTGAAAACCACTGCGCCTGCGTTGCCGTGTCCTCACTCCCGCTGATGGCACCAGGAGCGTACTGCGCAGGCCCAGTATGGTCTGTGCCTGCACTGTGCGCTCCTGGTGACATCAGGGGAAGTGAGGACACGGCAACGCAGGCACAGTGGTTTTCAGACTTTATAGTCTGAAATTCCAGAAGTGAACTGGAGGCGGGGCCGGAGCATCGGTGAGTGGCTGCATGGGCACAGGATGCCTGCGGGGGACCATTAGAAGCCCCGGGTAACTTCAACTCATTTTCCCCCGACCCCCCTACAGTATCCCTTTAAATGGTGTAGAAACTGTGGTGATGCACTAAAAAACACCGATAAACTTGTGCAGCAATTGTAACTGTGTCATGCAGCTAAGACTTTAAATATCAAATCTACTATTCCAGCCGTAGTTCTGAAATCTCTGTGAGCTGTTGATGTGTGCTGTCTCCTTCTCCCCTTGGACACTAAACGTCACCATTTGGTGTATGGGAGACATGCTTTTCTTTGAGCACAATACAGAGCCTGTCGCACATACACTGAACAGGGATCCCCAGTGGCTGAGGGGAGCTGAAGTAAGACCACATCAATCTAAATATGATCCTATCGGCTGCCAAGGTTGGCATGGGAGCTCTGGAAATGCTCCTGACAGGTACTAAGGCATACATAAACTATATTCAAGGACTGATATACAGTAAATAAA
Organism: Hyperolius riggenbachi; assembly: GCF_040937935.1. Taxonomy (NCBI): domain Eukaryota; kingdom Metazoa; phylum Chordata; class Amphibia; order Anura; family Hyperoliidae; genus Hyperolius; species Hyperolius riggenbachi. The sequence goes on along the minus strand of NC_090656.1, from coordinate 71,333,572 downwards.
AATATCTCAAATGTATTTTACATTTAAAGAGGAACTTTAGCGAAAAGGGAAAAAAAAATCAACACTTTGCAAAGTGAGAAGGAAAAAAATATACAAGAGAGATCAAGAAATGATTGATATTTGCCATGCAATTTGTTCATGTTGTTTGATCCACAATCATCTTTACTACTGGTAGATATGAAAAAAACTAGACAGCACCAACTGTCATTATTTATATTCACTCCCACTAACACTGTGATAGGTTAAAATTTTGTTTTTTTTATAGATATTCATACAGTGAGGAACATAAGTATTTTAACACTGCAATTTTGCAAGTTTTCCAACTTAGAAATCATTGAGGGGTCTGAAATTCACATTGTAGGTGCATTCCTGCTGTGAGAGATAGCATTTAAAAAAAATAATTCAGGAAATCACATTTAATGATTTTTAAAGACTGCATTTGTATTTCCTCACTGTATGCACAAAAGGGAGATACTGGTTGCTTGGCAGTTGGAAACAGCTGTTATTTCCCACAATGCAACAAGGCTCACAGACAGGAAACTGTCAGAACCTAGGTCATGGTAGCACAATGTAGGAGGGTTTTCACCACAAATTCAGCCATACAAACCAACCCCCCACTCTGATGATCTATTGAAGAAAAGGTAAAGATTCCTCATTGGAAAGGGGGTACCAGCTACTGATTGGGATGATGTTCAATCCTTGGTTACAGTTCCTCTTTACCAGCAAAACACTATTAAAACATCAAGTTAGCATACCAAGATATTATTTCCTAGGTCTAAGAAATTACAATTACATTGTAATGTGATTCAGTTGCGTTTTCTTCTGTATTAGTCAGAATGACAGGACTACAGGTTAATGAGATGTTTTCTACATAATTCAGGTACCTCGGTAATCCAGGTCACGGCCTCAGATGCTGACGACCCCACTTATGGCAACAGTGCTAAACTTGTCTACAGTATTCTCGAAGGACAGCCTTACTTCTCAGTAGAATCACAGACCGGTGAGTAACACTGTGAACTCTGTTAAAAGATATCTAATTGCATTTCTAAATACCATTTATTTATCTGTATGAGCTTCTGCTGAAACTAAACATGTTTCTTGCTGCTTAGTTAATAAGAAAGGGCTTATCGCCACTCTCATTCTGCACCTACTTCTCAGTTTGGCTGTCATGGATGAAAGGCATGTGAAGATTTACCAAGATGCAATTTTAGCAAGTGCCAGGAAAACCCCTTGAGCTAATTTATAAGCATGCTCAGCCACCATCTGCTTACTGTGTCTGTGTGTGTTGCTACCAGTCCTAATCACTCACATTTTCACTATGTCTTATTAAAGCCTTTTTATACCCCAACTGTCCCTATTTTGAGGGACAGTCCCTACTTTTGAAACCGATCTGCCCCTCCTGGCTACGCAGCTGTCCATCTTTCTGGTCTCTTGTTCAGGTTTGTTTAAATAACGGCCTGTGTACATGAGCTGCAATATAAACACAGCGTTGTAACCACAAAATACAAACACATTGCATTTGTAACATGGTTGTGCTGCACTCATACCATGGTTTTAATGCATTCTCAATTTTCCAAAAGCAGCAGAACAAAACATGTTGCATTCAGAGAACCCTCAATACAACTGTGATGTAAGCACAACCAGGCCCACGGCTGTTTCTTGGCACAGGCTTTCCAGTCAAAGGTTTGGAGCACCCTCTAGTGTACAACACATAATAATGCACCCTCTACAATAATTGAATTCCGTTTTAGTTTGTAGCACGCAGCACAGTACATTTTGGTGTTCCTGTTATGTATTCCAACTTTCCAGTGCCCTCTGTAGTGTAATTCTTGGCCAATGAGTGTGTGTGTTTTTACATGTAGGGGGAGGATGGTGACAGAGGTGCCATACTTGGGACTCCATATAAGTCAGAAATGGTCTAGACCAGACCTCTGGTGTACACAAACCTTTAATGTTTTTACATTGCTACAAGCTTTTGTACTTTATGTGCAACCTCTAGATTAAAGGTCTAAACTAGACGTTTCTGCCTGGAGAAGAGGCTACTTCCTATTACTAGTCTTCCAGCATATTGAAACAGCAAAACAAAAAGAACTGCTGAATGTTTGTGAAGGTTTTAGACAATTTCCCCATACAAGTCTGTTATAAGAGCTGATCTGAGAACCCCTGTGAATGTGGCCTGGGGTGGTTTTCCAAATTTCTGGTTGCCGCAACACCAAGCAAACACCAATATATGGGCATCTTCACTCCATGGAACTATGCACTTGGTGGGTATTGCACCCTTGTACGGTAATACACTTATGTTTGAGTACATGAGTGTGGAACTGATTCTGAGGAAGCGGTGTTTCACCACGAAACACTTGTCAGGCCAATTTGTTGTCATTGGAGACTGCATTTGAATTCTTAATATTCTGCTAAGAATAAATGTAATACCTATATAAACAGCAATTACGGTGTTGGCTCCAATAATCCCCATTTTTTGACTACTTTGCTATATTAAATAATACTGCAGGGGTCGGAGAAAGCAATAATTTTTTGGCTCTGAAACACCAATACAGCTAAACAAATAAAACATCCAGCCCTATTAAGTGTTACACTAATGGCAATCCCTACACTAAGCCTATACTAACATTAACCCAGTGCCGGACCATTCGTAGACGACAGAGATTCTACCTCATCTTACAACTCTATTTCAGAATTTTATTATTATAATTATTATTATTATTAAATGCATATTGTGCCTAATGTAATTATTTTCAGAAAATAACACTATCTTACCCTTATGCTGACCTCAGTAAACTAGATTTATTTTTTAGAGCTGTAAAACTGAATGTTTATGTCAGATTTCTTGTCAAGAAAAAGAACACATATATACAGGCACATCACCTCTAGTTAGGACATTTAAATAAGTTATTAAGGAAAGATCAACGACTAACACGTTGGACCCATAAAAAGGCAGTGATGCTATAATGGTCTACAGAGATGTACAATTGCATCTACACCATTACTGCTGGTGAAATGTGGCATTGCAATCAGTTTTGTGTCGGACTGGGAGGTGGAAAAGCTGAGGAAATACCCCTGGTGGCCAAGCAGCAGAAACGTTTTAGCCATTTATTTAGGAAAGGGTTCTTTACAGTAAGAGTAAACGATGTGCAGAGGCGCCAGTAGGATAAAAGATGTCTAAAAAGTTTAAAACATTCGGGTGGCGGTGGTGGACCAGCCACTCAAAAATGGACTTGATGCGTCAGTTAAGGAACATACAATTTATTCACATACTCCAAAGACAGTATCGCAACGCGTTTCACGGGCACAATCCCGCTTCATCAGGCATTCAACAGTAGGAGTATTACACTTGCGCAGGTCCAGTGTACGCTTGGCACCTCTGGGTGCCAAGCGTACACTGGACCTGCGCAAACTTTTTAGACATCTTTTATCCTACTGGCGCCTCTGCACATCGTTTAGTCAAGATTTCCACCCTGGGTGGAAGGGTGATATACCCTCTTTCTTCCTTCAGAGAGCGACTTCTTAATCCTGAGTGGGGACAGGTTTAATCTCCCCACCTGCCTATACAGTGGTTACCTGAGCGGTAACCCACGTTTGTGAGTATAATACTTACTTGTCATATTCATTCCAGTTGGTTCTAACATACTACACCATATTGGGCTCTCGGTTTCTCTCCTTTTACAGTAAGAGTGATTAAGATGTGGAATGCATTGCCACAGGAAGTCGTTATGGCAAACTCTATACCTGCATTTAAAGGGGGCTTAGATGCTTTCCTTGCGTTGAAAGACATCCATGGCTACAATTACTAGGTAATGCCTAATGATGTTGATCCAGGGATTTTATCTGATTGCCATCTGGAGTCGGGAAGGAATTTTTCCCTTTAGGGGCTAATTGGACCATGCCTTGTAAGGGTTTTTTCGCCTTCCTCTGGATCAACAGGGATATGTGAGGGAGCAGGCTGGTGTTGTACTTTATACTGGTTGAACTCGATGGACGTATGTCTTTTTTCAACCAAAATAACTATGTAACTATGTAACTATATCACTCTCAATAGAAACCTGCAGCAAATCTTCACTGTGAGAAACAACACATGATTACTGCTGTTTGGCCATCAAGTGGATTTCCCTAGCTTTACCATCTCCCAGTCCGACATTGATTGCAATTCAACCCAAAAATGTAGTTATGCCCCAAAGAAAGAAGTGTAACTATTCAAAATTTCAGAAGCTAGGTGGAGGTTCAGCTACCATTTACATGGAAATAATTATAGAGATTCCTTCACTTCAGGTTGATGAAGTGGCTAAAAGTAGGGAGACGGCTCTACTGAAGGTTAAGACAATAACAATATAACCCCTTCTCTAACTCTAATAAATAAATAAGACAAAGACAACAGACAAATAACATTTATATTGCGCTTTTCTCCTGGCGGACTCAAAGCGCCAGAGCAGCAGCCACTAGGACGCGCTCTATAGGCAGTAGCAGTGTTAGGGAGACTTGCCTAAGGTCCCCTACTGAACAGGTTCTGGCTTACTGAACAGGCAGAGCCGAGATTTGAACCCTGGTCTTCTGTGTCAGAGGCAGAGCCCTTAACCATTACACCATCCAGCCACTAAATAAATAGGATAGCGTTTGGCTGCTTGTCAGGCCCACCTAATCTTATAATGTATCTAACTACAGAGCTGCCCAGCATTTAAACTTTTTTTTTTAACTACATTTTCTAAAAACTATGGGTGAAGTGAATGGTCATATTCATTATCCACTGATGCTTATTCATGTGCCAGATAACAAAATTGTAGTCATGTCTAATTTTCCTACAACATAGTGTCTGCAATGGGATATCCCATGTTAAAATATATTTATATATTGTATTTCAAAAACATTTTGTAGGAAAGGTAGAAAACAATTACCGGTAGTTCCTGGTTAAAGCTGCAGTTAAAATTCAGATTTATGCATAGAAAATGTTGTTACAATGTCACATACTGATGATACATTTTCAAAGTTAAAATTTAAGCCGAAAATAATAGTGGATTGTAGTTCAAACTGTAAAAGTAATTTTTAGAAGTATTATCTGAGAAGATTACCTTTGCAATTCGATTTTTAAAGCTAACCGGAGGCGGTATTACAATAAAAAGTTGGATATTTTGCTTAGAAGTAGGAAGCCTCCGAATTCTCCAGAGATTTCTCATGTCCACGCCCAGACCAGTGACACTGACTGGCCGAGACCCTCTGGCAGTTCACGGCTGCACTCCTCTTTATGCACGACCGCAGCCGTACTGCGCCTGTGCAGGTACAGCCACGCCTGCGCAGTAGCATAGAGCCAAAGCCAATTGTGGACGAGTGGCTTCGGCTTACTGTGCAGACTTGGTGCAGTACTACTGCACTCGTACACGGTGGGGAGCGTGACCATGTGGACATAACCAACAATCTCTTGTTGGACATGTTCAGAGGGTCTGAGCGTGGCAATGGTGGAATCGGTGAGGAGATGGGAACTGGACTAACCAGATGCTTCCCTCTACCTAGGTATCTATCTCTTTTTTTAACCACCTCAGGTTCACTTTAAATTTGACCTTTTCAGTGTGCTGTCAAAGCTATGAGAAGGTGTTAAATTTGTCAAGATCTACTGTGACATTAAAGGGGAACTGAAGAGAGAGGTATATGGAGGCTGTCATGTTTATTTCCTTTTAGATAATACCAGTTGCCTGGCAGCCCTGCTGATCCTCTGCCTCTAATACTATTAGCCATAGCCCCTGAACAAGCATGCAGCAGATCAGGTGTTTCAGTGGTTCAGACTTATAAGTCTGATCTGACAAGACTAGCTGCATGCTTGTTTCTGGTTTTAATCAGATACTACTGCAGAGAAATAGACCAGCAGGGCTGCCAGGCAACTGGTATTGATTAAAAGGAAATAAACATGACCGCCTCCATATACCTCTCTCTTCAGTTCCCCTTTAAAGTGGAATGAAACCCACTAGAACAGCATTTAAAGGGTTAAACACAGGACAGAAAAGCTCAATGTTGGGAAAGCTGGACAAATCCGAACTAGAGATAATGTTATCTTGTGTTTAATTGCATCAAGTGAGAAATGTAAACAAACACTTCTCTGACACTGCAGAGTCTCCTGAACAAAGACAGACAGTCAGAAAGTATTTCTTATATTTCAACATGAAAAAAACAGTTATGAATAAAATGCAAAGTCAGCTCTCAAAGCAAAAAAGTGTACTTTGGAAACTTGTAATTTCTAAATGAATAATAATACTTATGCACAAAAGCAAATATGATAACCGTATGGCATATAAAAGTGGGAAAACATGTTTTTATTGAATATTATGTCAGGGTTTTATACCGCTTTAAAAATAATGCACCTTAGTGAGAGATGCTACAACTGTATAATAATGTGATAGATACTGAAAGAAAAAAAACCTTAAGGCTAGGGCCACACTAGCTCCGGGTGCGGGACGCATCCGCGGTCCGGGCTCCGATTTTCAAAACCCGGAACGCAAACGGATCCGTGCTGCCTTTTTTGCAGCACACGTTTTGGATCCGCTTGCGTGTTTTTTGGTTTTTTTTTGCTAGAGGGGGTAGCAGCCAGGACGGGGGGCTGCGGGCAAAGCGGCGGCCAGGGGGGTCACATCCCCCCCCCTTGCTCACCTGGGTGCCCCCCGTCCCTGCTCCCCCTCCAGCTCGCATATAATGTAATAATTTGTACCTAATGAAGTTTGGCGAGCCGGGCACTTCCGCCCACACCGCTCGCCGTCACTTCCTGCAATGTCGCCCTCTGTATTTCAGTGGGCGGCATCACAGGAAGTGACGGCGAGCGGTGTGGGCGGAAGTGCCCGGCTCGCCGAACTTCCTTAGGTACAAATTATTACATTATATGCGAGCTGGAGGGGGAGCGGGGACGGGGGGCACCCAGGTGAGCAAGGGGGGGGGATGTGACCCCCCCTGGCCGCCGCTTTGCCCGCAGCCCCCCGTCTTGGCTGCTACCCCCTTCAGCATGGCGGCCCCCTCCTTCACCATGGGACACTGGAAACTGATCCGTTTCCAGTGTCCGAAAATGTCAGTGAAGAGGGAGGCCCGTTTCCCCATTGATTTTCACTACCCGTACGTGTATACCGGTCCGTGAAAAATGCTGCAAGTCCGGACTCAGCGTTCCGGGTTTAAAAACGTATTCCGCGGATCGCACGCGGATACGTTTTTAACTTGAGTGTGTGCTGTTCCTATTTTTAACATTGGTATCCGTGGCTACGTTTTTCGTCCGGGACAAAAAACGTAGCTACGGATACGTTTTTAAATCAAGTGTGAACTAGCCCTAATAATTTGACTGCTAAATATAAAAGTGAATATATCAATAAAAATCAAGACAAACTTAATTTTCTTTAAGATTTTGTCTGTAGTGAAAAAGAGATAAGTTATCCATAGACTTGATAAATTGGTTTAGTCAGTTAAAGTGGACAGTGTAGGCTGTTTTGATCAACCATCTGGTGCAAGAAAGATAATTTATTATTGAGAGAAAAATGCTTTGTTATGGTGCCTATACATGGTACATTTTTTTCATTTTTTAATATATAATTTAGTTTGATTATTCCATTGGATTGAAAAAAAAGATTTTTCCAACATGTCCGATCAGATTTTTATTGAAAAAACGGGATAATTGTTCATTTTTCTTGATTAAAAAAAGGATTATTTTAAACTTTCATTTGATTTGACCATTTTGGTCGAATAAACAGGAAATTCAAATGTTTTTATTGTACCGTGTATAGGCACCATTAGGCAAACATTTTATCTGCTAGGGCAGATTTTTTTTTTTCAATCAAGGCAGTGAGTGAAGGGGGTGGGGCAGCTTGCTAAGCAGTGAATGAAGAAACAAAATGTAATATAATGTAGTATCTGTTGGCTGAAACAGGAATACCAGGCTCTGTAGTATGCATGAGATGCATATGGCTGTAGGTTATCCAGGTGTAGGCTAAAGTTTAAAGTCTAAAGTTTAAAGTCTTTCAAGGCTACTGTTTAAATTCCATAGCAAGCTTCAAAATGTGGTGGAGAATTGAGTAAGGACTATACTAGGTTTATTACCACACCCTGTAGTGTTATTACACCCTGTAATACCTTCAGCAATTTTATTGATCCCTTTTGTTTGCAAACAACACGTATGCTTTGTCAGTTCTATATAGACATTGAAAACTTAAACTAATCTGTTTCCAGCAAGCATTAAGTAACCCTAATTGATTTATGATTCAAAGAGATCCTGTCTCAAGCAACAAATCAGAAATGCTGTGGTAGTGAGACCCTCACTGGGAATGTGTTGAAAAGTAGGCCCCATGATTCTCATTGTGTTGCAAATGATGGCATCTCTATTACAAACTGCTGATCTTGTTGCTTGACAAAGGATCCTTTGGAATCAAAATAGACAGGTGCTGTTGCAAATATACCTATTGCTGGAAACAGAGTGGTTTCAGTTTTCAATGGCAATGTTTGTGTTGCGTTCACAGAGTGCAAGTGTTGACTTGTTAACAAAACAGATACTCCAGGGTGTTCCATATTCATTGATTAGCTTTAGAACCTATACTGACTTTCTAATTGTTTTTCCTTCAATTATCAGATAAATGTGAGCTCATATTTTCCCACCAAAGAGAAAACTGTCAACAGGACATGTAATGTGGTTAGAGGTTACAAACCTTGCCATTCAATTATATTATACAGCAACCAAACTCATCCCCCGGCATACTAGGTGCTTAACCATGTGGCAAGCATTCAGTTCAAGCTGTCAGCATTAATGCCTTATTATCTTCAACCATGGCTGTGGTGGCAAGTGTAACATTTTGAAATGTACTTGTTTCTGATTTGGTACTAACTATCATAGAACAGTAAGTGATAAAAATTCCTCCAAAGAGAATTTCTATATATAGATTTGCCTTCTCAAAGTGTACCCAAAGCGGTTTTTAATGTAAAAAAAGGTACACAGAAGCATGTTCTCATCTGAAGGACATGCCTTTGTGTACCCTCTGCACCGCTCTCATGATTGTCCCTCATCAGTGCAAGGCATGAAGGAAGGAAGGCTTTATGAGGAAAAGCCTGGCAACCAAGTATTACAGCTCATAGTGATGACTCAGAGACACTAAGATATTGTAAGGGTTCCTTTGAGCCCCTTGTGATAGTCTAGTGGTTCTGGGTCACCATGAGCTGTCTGGGTACGCTCCAAAGAGGAACAAATAAAAATAATACAATTTTTACTAGCGGTAGTCCTGCTGCTTAATGGCCTACAGATAAATATAGAGACAATGCAGGCTAGTGAGTGATTCATCCTAACAGTCTACCGAATGTCTTCCCTTCTCTTGTCACAGAGCTATTTCTTTCCTAGCTGAATAAAGCTGGCCATACACTTATAGATTTCCACCTAATGTCCCAAAAGAATCAATTCCTTTCTGAAAAGAATCGATTAGTACCATACACTGCAAATCCATTTCCAATAGATTTTAGCAGGAAATGCATTGAAAATTGATCTAACTGCAGAATTGTACCCAATTGTACTGTTCGATATAGGCCATTGATCTGCTAATGCTCTTGCCCCGGCCCGATTGTTTTAAATTTTTCATCCTATCCCATTGATACAGCTGATTGATTTTTTTTAGTCAAAATTGATCAAAAATCAATTTATCTGACACTTTAGGAAATCGATTCTCATCAGATAAATCAAATCTGCATGGAATTGAAATGAGAAAAAGTGTATGACGAGTGACCTTAAAGGGCAACTGAAGTGAGAAGTATATAGAGGCTGCCATTTTTCTTTCCTTTTAAACAATACCAGTTGCCTGGCAGCCCTGTTGATCTATTTGGCTGCAGTAGTGTCTGAATAATACCAGAAACAAACTTGCAGCTTATCTTGTCAGATCTGACATTAATGTCAGAAACGCCTGATATGCTGCATGCTTGTTCAGGGTCTATGGCTAAAACTGTTAGAGGCAGATGATCAGCACGCAAGCCAGGCAACTGGTATTGCTTAAAAGGAAGTAAATATGGCAGCCTTCATATCCCTCTTGCTACAGTTATCCTTTAACATAAAGGTACTCTATATCATGCATTAATAAAACTTTTGAATGCAAAAATAAATAAATAAAAGATCGTAATGCAACTTACCGATATCTGTAAACTCATAAACATTTAATGAATAAATAAGTGAAAATAGACTGAAAATCAGTATGTTTTCCCTAAGACTATTCCTCATCCATTCAGGTCTGTGAGCTCACAAAATCAAGGCATAATCTAGGCCACAGTATTCTGATCACATTAAATACCCACTACAATAGAGCTCACAATGGAAGACCTATTGTAGTGAATGAATAAAGTAATACCCTGTGTTGGTGGATTCATTTAGTTTGAAAGTTTATTCATGGTTGCCATGGTAATTTAGCTCTGATATAATAGCGAGGTTCAGGGCACATTTTTTTTTCTATTTTTTCCCCAGTGGCTATTGTAATCTAAAATTGACATGATTTCATAATTTTGTGTGTAAAGAAAGTGATCATAATGAAAGCAGAAAAAATGTTAATCACTTGCCATATTATAAAGCAGTTAAACACGGAACCATTTAATTTTTAACCTCTTCATTGGGTCACTGCTTCCCTGTCTGGCAGTTAGGCTGTCTCTTATACAGGTTTCACTGCCTCGGCAGTTCAGACTGCTCTCAGTGACAGGATTCTTCTGATTCCCTGGTATTCTATGGAATTTAGCTGTACTTCCTGGTTTAAAAACCTAGCTATACCATTTGTTGCCTCTGCCATGCCCCATCCCACCTGTGTCACACCTCTTCCTGCTCCGCCTCACTTCCCCTGTGCTGGCCAGGAATTCTTTCAGTCTCCTGGTGATGTAATTGCATGGCTTCTGCACAAATGCTGAAGCAAGGTAAATATTAGCAGGGGAAGGAGATACCCAGGGCTGGATTTGTACTCTTTACCGCCCAAGGCCACTGTCACCAGCCGGCCCCCTTCAGTATAGGTAGCCAGGTGACCCCTTCCCTTCAGTATAGGTAGCCAGATGACCCCTCCCCCCTTCCCTCTAGTATAAGTAGCCTGAGGACCCCCCAGTATAGGTAGCCAGATGACCCTCCCCCCTTGCCTCCAGTATAGGTAGCCTGAGGACCCCCCAGTATAGGTAGCCAAATGACCCCTCCCCCTTTCCCTACAGTATAGGTAGCCTGAGGACCCCTCAGTATAGGTAGCCAGATGACCCCTCCCCCCTTCCCTCTAGTATAGGTAGTCTGAGGACCCCCAGTATAGATAGCTAGATTACCCCACCTCCTTCCCTCCAGTATAGGTAGCCAGAGGACCCCCCCAGTATAGGTAGCTAGATGACTCCTCCCCCTTTCAGTATAGGTAGTCTGAGGACCCCCAGTATAGATAGCCAGATGACCCCACCTCCTTCCCTCCAGTATAGGTAGCCTGAGGACCCCTCAGTATAGGTAGCCAGATGACCCCTCCCCCCTTCCCTCTAGTATAGGTAGTCTGAGGACCCCCAGTATAGATAGCCAGATGACCCCACCTCCTTCCCTCCAGTATAGGTAGCCAGAGGACCCCCCCAGTATAGGTAGCTAGATGACTCCTCCCCCCTTTCAGTATAGGTAACCTGAGGACCCCCCAGTATAGGTAGCTAGATGACTCCTCCCCCCTTTCAGTATAGGTAGCCTGAGGACCCCCCAGTATAGGTAGCCAGATGACCCCTCCCCCTTTCCTTCCAGTATAGGTAGCCAGATGACTCCCTTAATCCCTCCCCCCCTTTCAGTATAGGTAGCCAGTTCACCTTCACACCGCAGCAGCCATCAGTGTCACTCATCTCTCCGCTTGTCTCCAGTGCAGAAGCTTCCTTCTCCTTTCCATCTCCAAAGCTGCCCAAGTCTATAGCCACTCTCCACAATGCAAAGGTGCACAGAGAGCAAGATGGCTGCTGCACAGGCGGCTAGCAGCAGAGTACTGCGGTCAGGCGCTCACCTGATCTCCCTACATTGCAGCATTTGCAAACTTGCAAATGCTGCACTAGTTTAGCCTGCTGCTTAGGTGCCCTTGCTACTGTGGTGCCCTGAGGCCATGGCCTAGGTGGCCTTGGCCTAAATCCGGCCCTGGAGATACCAGTAAAGTGATAGTCTAAATTTGATCCTTTCAGCGTAGCTGAAAGTGGCCCAGCAGTGTCCCACTTTGTGATAACAGCCACTGCTGCTGGGGTTGTAGGGCTGCCTGGTGTTCAGGCTCACTACCACGGTGAGCCACTCATGGGGCACTTAAAGGTTGCCTTATTGTTGCACTGACTATAGGTGGAGAGAATTAGGCATGGCAGCCAAATTGATGGCTGCTCTAATTAGAACATTATTATGGGGTTCAAACTTGTTGGCATGAGAAAGGGGGAGGAGGAATACTTGATATGGGAAGAAAGTATGTGGGGCACATTTGTTATGGTGGGGGGAATGTTGGCCCACGTCTAACAGTTATAATGGTCAAACTTGTTTTGACTCTAAGTGGCATTACAGTAGCAGAGTTGGGAGTAGAGCTGGACCCTCTGGAAGGGGGGTTGCATATTCTGAGATTGCATCCCGGGTTACGATTGGTGATGGCAGATTAAGAGTTTTAGCCAGAAACACAGGGTAAAGTTACAGTTCGGCTAGTTGTGGAAGACAGCCCCATGGAAAGTTAACATTCCTAACCATAAGGGCTGGAGGTTAGGTTTAGGCAGAAAGTAAGGACTGGAGATTGGTCCTGTCTCAAAGCAAGAGGAAGTCTTCCAAGGTCAAAAAACTCAAGATACTGAGGCTGCATGGTTAACTACAATACACTTTCTTTAGTAATTGAAGTGCCTGAAATCATTTATACCTATCTACCCCATTTTTTGTGCTTTTCTTATTCACGCAGAATGTTGTGACCTCTCAATAGTTAGCAGTGAGTTAAGCTGCCATTGTACTGCAGCGAAACTGTCATTTAGAGCACTGTTTCCTAACCCTTAAATTAAAAGAAAACAGGCACACTGCCTAGTTCTAAGTAGGATTGGGATTGTGTATACACATTATATCATAATGTTTCATGTCACTTCAAGTACCCTTTTAAACTTCTTAGTGTGCATACACTGCTGTTTATGTGTGCTTGAGATTATTACTAATGCAGTGTAGAGCCCGCACACTGTAAATAATGCTAATGATGTGGGCATAAGGTTAACAGACAAGTAATGAAATGAGAGATGAAAATCAAAGTTCCTTGGTGGATTTTCTTCAGCCAATTGCTTTGTTTTCAGGTGCTGTGGGGACCCTCCTGCCTTGTCTCCCTATCTACCCTCCATAAGATAGTACAGCCAACTTGGCAAAGCCAAACATCAAGGAACTACTCCTCATTCCAGGCACACTGAAGATGAGAATGACCATTTGGACGTGTAACTAAAGTCTAATGGCTGCTTTTATGAAAACAAAAGAGCTATTCACTTTTTCACAAAATTTTTATCCTTGGTTATATTTTACAACGTGTCAATAAGATGTCCTTTAAACCACCAGCAAGCAAGAAAACACTCAATATGTTAGGGAAATGATAGACTATGGTAGGGATTAAATGATGACTTTCTATGATGGACAGCTAATGATATGTCTACAGGCTCTGTAGAGGATTGTTGAAGATGTAAGTGCTATATAAATGCACGATAATACAAACAAGTACCTCTACAAACTACAAACAAATGACACATTGAAAGTTAACTTACTAGATATAGTATAAGGTGAATGTACTAATGTACTAATAAGTTGAATGTACTTTTGCTTTTTTTTAACCTAGGAATCATTAGAACAGCACTTCCCAATATGGACAGAGAAGCTAAAGAGCAATACCACGTCGTCATCCAAGCAAAAGACATGGGAGGTCACATGGGCGGACTCTCAGGGACAACCAAAGTGACAATAACACTGACAGATGTCAATGACAACCCACCAAAGTTTCCTCAAAGTGAGTGTCATCTACATATAGCAATTGTACTCTTTTTTTTGTGTGGTATTGCAAATAGTGAGAAGCAAATATGCCTATTTTCTTTTTGCAATCATTTTTGCAAAAGGTGATGTGTGTTGAAGTATATGGGTATGAGAAAACACATTTTTGCCATGTATTTAAAAGGAACCCGAGGTGTGCGACCTATGGAAGCTGACATATTTATTTACTTTTAACCTTCTAAGCAGTATGCCTGACACTGTGTCAGGCATACCGCTCGCTAGTCTCAGGAGTCCCCCATGAATAATTTGTTAGATCTATTGGCTGCAAAAGCTTTAGCTAGCACTAGGCTAGCTAGTACAGATGGCCGGCACCCCCCGATCCAGCTGATTATACATTATCCAGCCTGGTTCCAGCAATCGGCGCAGCCTCCCTGCACAGCTGCAGTCTTCTCTATGGGGAGGATCGGGACTGTGCATGACGTCAGCGATGTCATGATGTCATGTACGATTCTCCCCATAGAGAAGAGCAGAGCTGTGTGAGGAGGCTGTGCTGGAGTCAGGCTGGGTAATGTATAAGCTGGAGGATCGGGGGCGATCAGGGGGTGCCGGCCACTTCTACTAGCTAGCCTAGTGCTAAAGCTTTGCAGCCAATAGATCTAATAGATTTCTCCTGGGACTCTGAGGTAGCAAAACCTCCTGAGCATTACGTTAAACAATACCAGTTGCCTAGCAGCCCTGCTGATCTTTGTGGTCAGTAACAGTAAAGTCTAAATCACACACCTGAAACAAGCATGCAGCTTATCTTGTCAGATTTGTCATAGACATCTGATGCATGCTTTTTCAGGGTCTATTGCTTAACGTGTAAGAAGCAGAGGATCAGAAGGGCAGCCAGGTAATGTGCATTATTTAAAAGGAAATAAACATTTCAGCCTCCGTATTTCTCTCACTTTGGGTTCCCTTTAAGTCAGTAGACATAAGGAGACTCTTTTATGAAATGCATTGTAGTCAAGCATCAGAAAACACATCTTCACACAGATGGAAATATACATGCAGCAAAAAAAAAAAAAAAAGGAAAAAGTGAAAAGTCAAGCTCATCCCTAATTGTACATTATATTTTCCTGACTTCCTGTGTACAAAGATAAGTAACTAGAGGCTTCAACTGTGACGAGGCCCAAAAGAAAACAAAGTCCTATCTCTATTACTGCATAAAACCATTGCCCAGGTCCATTAGGCTTTGAATTTACCATGGGAATAATCGTCCAAATGGCCAAAGAATTATCTGCAATACCACTTTTATAATATCTGAAAAAATCCTTATCAGTCAGTGCAATGAACATCCCTAAACTTTCAGCCTAATGCTGGGAATACACGCTAAGTTTTTACTTTAGATAGATGGGTTCGATAGATAAATTCCAACCTGTCGGATCTGGTCGATTCTACTTTCGTTTCGATTCTCCTCATTCAAGTGAATGTAATTGATAAGAAAAGATAAGGAATCGAGAGGGGAATCGAGCAGTGAATCGAGAGTAGAATCGATCGAAAGTGAAAACGACGGCAAAAACGAACGCAAAAACGCATCGTGTATTCCCAGCATAAGCCACCAAAAACAATCATTTACTGTAAAGTAAGTTGTACTCGGTTTGTACATACAGTACCACTATCGCAAGTGTAACATTTAAGATTCATACGTATAAAATAAACATTTGATCCAGAATAATATACACTATATTTTTCTATCTATGTCGCTGCCACTTACAGTAGATAGTTACAATATGAAAGATCCGACAGGTTTTGGACTAGTCCATCTCCTTATGAGGGATTTCTAGAATTTCCTTTAAAGGGACTCTGAGCAGTGCAGAAACTATGGAAAGATGCATATCATTTTAAAGCTCTCTTTCTCCTCTTTCCAATGATATATAAACCCGCTGCCCTACGCCTTTTAGTTTTCTCTATTTCTGCGATTGAAATTGCCGCAGCCGCGATTTCATTCGCAAAAATAGAGAAAACTAAAAGGCGCTGGGCGACGATTTAGGTGTCGCCAGAAAGAGGAGAAAGAGAGCTTTAAAATGATATCCATCTTTTCATAGTTACTTGTATTACACAGGACGACTTTTTCCTAAAGTCAGCAGTTCCATTCTGCTGAATGGAGCTGCTGACACTGGGGCAAGTGTCGTCCTGTGTAATACAAGTAACTATTGAAAGATGGATATCATTTTAAAGCTCTCTTTCTCCTCTTTCTGGCGACACCTAAATCGTCGCCCTACGTCTTTTAGTTTTCTTTATTTTCTGCTGCAATTTCAATCGCGAAAATAGCGAAAACTAAAAGGCGTAGGATGGCGGTTTATATATCATTGGAAAGAGGAGAAAGAGAGCTTTAAAATGATATGCATCTTTCCATAGTTTTTGCACTGCTTGGAGTCCCTTTCACTTAAAAAGCATCTACTGAATCAGAGTTGCTCAGTCCAACTGTCAAAATAGTGTACAAGTGAGTAGAGGGGCTGGTTGTTATCTTTCTATAGATTATTTCCAGAGTAATTTTCTAAAGAATAAAGGAAATGCTGCTGAGAACCCCCATGAGGAAATGGACAAGTCCAAAATCCCTATGATCTGTCAGAGGCTTTCTGTACGTGACAGCAACAAAGAAAAAAGTAATGTATAGTGCATTTTACTCACAGATAAATGTACATCTTATATGTATGTGGTTTAAGTCTCACTAATCTTTTACAATAGTGGTCCTTTAAGTTGGAGACTTGGAGCCACTTTCTCATTCTCTTTTCTCAAAGATCTTAAATATTTCCACAATCTTTAAAGGCATGTAAGTGTGATAGCCATGGATTTATTGGCCTCTTTGAAGATTACTTTTTGGAATCTGAGTAACATCTGGATAGATTTACCATGTAACTTATGTACACAGGTGCATACCCCATGTCAATATCAGAGGCAGCTGTTCCAGGTGATGAGGTGGGACGTATAAAAGCCAAAGATCTGGACCTAGAAGAGAATGGAGCCATCAAGTATCGCATTCTAGATGGGGATGGAGCAGATGTATTTGAAATCACCTCTGACTATCAGACTCAGGAGGGAGTTGTCAAACTAAGAAAGGTACATTTTTTTTAAATACCTTATGAGCTATCAAATAAAAAATACTTCGAGAAAATTAAAAGCTCAGAAAGGCTGCCCTAATAAAGCCTTTTTTGTTGGGAATATTTTTTGTTAATGTGAGTTTTCTCCACTTTAAAAAGGGAATGCCCATGATGCAGTGCTTCTGAATAAGGTATTCTATCAATAGTTTGTTACATAGTTACATACATAGTTACATAGTTATTTTGGTTGAAAAAAGACATACGTCCATCGAGTTCAACCAGTATAAAGTACAACACCAGCCTGCTCCCTCACATATCCCTGTTGATCCAGAGGAAGGCGAAAAAAACCCTAGGGCCCGTTTCCACTAGTGCAGTGCGGAATTGCCGCATATCACCGCTGACAAAATCGCATGCGGATGCGATTCCGCATGCGTTTTTTGCCGCGATTTCGCATGCGATTTCGCATAGGCAGGGTATATGCGATTTTAACCATGTCACTGCCTGTGTCAATTTACATTACTTTCAATGCGAAATCGCACACGAAATCGCGGCAAAAAACGCATGCAAAAAACGCATGCGATTTCCCTATTAAATACATTGCCTGCGATTCGCCTGCATTCCACACGCAGGCGAATTCTGCAGGGTCTACCGTGCAGAAAATTCCTGCACATAAAAACGCAAATGAAAACTGACAAGTGGAAACAGTCCCATCCACTTGTATTGCCTATGCGAATCCGCATGCGTTGTCTGCATGCGAATTCGCGCTAGTGGAAACGGGCCCTTACAAGGCATGGTCCAATTAGCCCCTAAAGGGAAAAATTCCTTCCCGACTCCAGATGGCAATCAGATAAAATACCTGGATCAACATCATTAGGCATTACCTAGTAATTGTAGCCATCAATGTCTTTCAATGCAAGGAAAGCATCTAAGCCCCCTTTAAATGCAGGTATAGAGTTTGCCATAACGACTTCCTGTGGCAATGCATTCCACATCTTAATCACTCTTACTGTAAAGAACCCTTTCCTAAATAAATGGCTAAAACGTTTTTCCTCCATGCGCAGATCATGTCCTCTAGTCCTTTGAGAAGGCCTAGGGACAAAAAGCTCATCCGCCAAGCTATTATATTGCCCTCTGATGTATTTATACATGCTAATTAGATCCCCTCTAAGGCGTCTTTTCTCTAGACTAAATAAACCCAGTTTATCTAACCTTTCTTGATAAGTGAGACCCTTCATCCCACGTATCAATTTTGTTACGTGGGATGGAAGAAGAAGGTTAGTTTGGGGACCCCATCACACTCTGCTCAGGACAACAAATATACCAAGACCTGTCTTTAGTTTGACCTGCAGAAGAAGACAGTCCTGCAATGGTGCTCAGAATTAATGTCCATTTAGCCAAATCAGTTTTTAAAGTCATTTTACAATTCTATTAAACCCAAATGTATATAAAAAAACATAGGACAGCTAATGGATACCTTTAAATAGAATGTCAAATTTTAGTTTGTATTTTTTTCTGTTTTTAGAACTAAAACTAAATCTAGTATTTTTTTTTTTAAGTGAAAGGATGCCTCCATGGGGCCTTTCTTTTTTTTTTTTTTAATATAATTTTTATTTTTCATTTTTAAGAGAACATAGCAGTACATATGTTCACTCTCACGATTGTTATAAGGCACATTTTTACAGCTCTATTTCAACTTTGCTAGTGCATTTATCAATGGTAGCCTCTAGTCCATGTTATTAAAGTATTTGACATGCACAGACAGACATGTTCAACAATCTTGCTTCTATTCTTGAGAATGTATATTAATGTTCTAATGCTGAACAATTCTACTTTTCTTAATTTATCTGTATTCCATACTTTCGGCCCTTGCCTTATATAACTACTCCTTCATCTGCATAACATATAACTTAACTACAACTACATCCAGTCTATCTTTATTTCTGCCTCATCCCTTGCCCTTCCACTTATTAGCCCTTAAAGGGACACTTAGGTCAAACAAAAAAAATGAGTTTTACTCACCTGGGGCTTCCAATAGCCCCCTGCAGCTGTCCGGTACCCTCGCCGTCTCCCTCCGATTCTCCTGGCCCCGCCGGCAGCCACTTCCTGTTTCGGTGACAGGAGCTGACAGGCTGGGGACGCGAGTGATTCTTCGCATTCCCAGACACATTAGCACCCTCTATGCTGCTATATGGTATATGATATATGCTATAGCAGCTTAGATGGCGCTATTGTGGCCAGTAACGCGAAGAATCACTCGCGTCCCCAGCCTGTCAGCTCCTGTCACCGAAACAGGAAGTGGCTGCCGGCGGGGCCAGGAGGATTGGAGGGAGACGGCGAGGGAACCGGACAGCTGCAGTGGGCTATTGGAAGCCCTAGGTGAGTAAAACTCATTTTTTTTGTTTGACTTAAGTGTCCCTTTAACAAGAAAGTGTTTCTCATGAGTTTTTGCTTTGGTTAGTGAGTAATTGTCCTCCTATTTCTTTGGTCTAGTCCCCATCTGTATGCTCCATACCACCTCAATTCTTTTCGCCCAGGACTTTATTAAAGTGTGCAGAGTCTTGATATAGTATCCAAGGGAGACAGATTTTTTTGTATTTTTCAAATTTGTCCCTACTAGCCAAGATAGTTTCCTCTGCCTCTTGTATGTTGCCATGGGGCCTTTCAAATAGCATCTGCTTGATTAACTTGCTACGACTAAGAGCTTGATTTATTAAACCTACCACGCACGCACAACGCCGGTAAATATTAGCGTGCACGCTACATGTGGTCTTGTAAGCCTAGCGTGCGCTCTAAACTTTCATGCGATGCTACTAACTGCCACTCAATGTGCTCATAGCACGATCATGATACTCAACTAGCGCGGCCGCTACTACGTTTAGTGTCCACTTTAGTGGGGTACTGCGGTCACACTACGAGCACATCACACAGCAGTTAGAAGCATCACGCATAAGTTAAGACCGCATACTACTCTGACAGGACCGCGTACATGCTAATATTATTATTATTATTATTATTTAGTATTTATATAGCGCCAACATATTACGCAGCGCTGTACAATGTATATATATATATTGTCACTAACTGTCCCTCATAGGAGCTCACAATCTAATCCCTACCATTGCCATATGTCTATATTATGTAGTGTAAGTACTGTAGTCTAGGGCCAATTTTTTAGGGGGAGCCAATTAACTTATCCATATGTTTTTGGAATGTGGGAGGAAACCGGAGTGCCCGGAGGAAACCCACGCAGACACGGAGAGAACATACAAACTCTTTGCAGATAGTGCCCTGGCTGGGATTCGAACCAGGGACCCAGCGCTGCAAGGCGAGAGAGCTAACCACTACGCCACCGTGCTGCCCATATTAACCCGCGCTGTGTGTGCGCCTGGTTAATTTAACAAATCAAGCCCTAAAGTAGTACTGCAAATCATGAGAATATTTTCATAAATGTATTGGTATATAATTCCAACCCTCACTTGATACTAAGATTTAGTTTTTTTCATCAAGGTCATTGTGTAAAATTGAACCTGAGTGTGAATTTTCCTGGTCTATTTAGCGCTACAAGGCTTCATATCTGAATGCCAGTTCAATTGGTTACGGTTCGGCTATTACCTGATTTTTTAGTTCGTTCACAACCTCCAAATCCTACCAAACCACCCTGCATAGCTTAGCCCTGAGATAACCCTCTTCTCCCTCCTCTTCCCTGACTAACCTTAATCAAACTATCTTTCTTGGTGCTAACCCCTTCTAGTTCTTACTTCAATCTGTAACCTAGCCTTAACCTCTTCCTTGTCTCAGGTCCAATCAGCCATCTCCTTCTCTTATGCCCTACTTTAACTCCACTCTTTAAATGAGTCCAAGTTTTAACCTACTTCCAGATCTTTTCCATTCCACTACTCCCCATCCTGTCACCCTTCTGTAATGCCTTACATTAATTCCTACCCTTTAAACAGTGACTGATCCTGACCTACCTCCAGATTTGTTCCTTGATGCTACTCTCCTTGTGGTCTTATTCTGTTACCTAACCTTAAACTCTTCTTTGTTTATGCCTAACCATTCCATCCCTAACTTCAGATCCATTCCTTGATGCGACTCTCCTTGTAATCGTATTCTGTAACCTAACCCTTAACCTTCTCCCTGTCTGTTACCTAACCTTCCCTTTCCCATGACTCACCCTATACTCTTCCTTTACATGGTGCCTAACTATAACTTACCACCCTCCATGTGTTACCTAACCTTAACCAACCTCCATTTCTATTACAAATCCTGTTCTAACCCAATGCCTTTCTCTCCCCAACTTAGAGGGATATGGTGGCTACCATGTTTATTCCTGCTGATCTCTTTGACTGCAGTAGAGTCTGAATCACATACCTGAAACCAGCATGTGGCTAATCCAGTCAGACTCAAATCAGAGCACCTGATCCGCATGCCCTTTCAGGGTCTATGGCTAAGATGTCTTGGCAGGACAGCAAGGCAATCTGCATTGTTTAAAATGTAAAAACAAATAGGTAAACCTCCATGTCCCTCTCAGTTAATGTGTACCTCAACCAAATGACCTAGGCTAACCCTGACCCACCCCTTAAAAAAACCCAAATCCTCACCCTAAATTCCCCCAATTCTAACTCCACAACAAACACATAAGCAGCATTGTAGTTAGTTTGAAACTCACTTATCAGTGTGCACTGTAGTGTTTATGCAGTAGTGGATGCAAAGAACACCTGATGCCAAAATGTACTTTCTTGTTAAAGTTCCTATTTCACCCAACGTCTGTATCTTGCAAATAATGTTTGTTTCTGTTTGTTTTGTTGTTGTTGTTGCTATAGACAGTAGATTATGAAGCTAAAAAGTTCTACAGCATGAAAGTGGAAGCTGTCAATATCCACATAGACCCGCGATTCCTCAGCCGAGGTCCATTCAAAGACACGGCCACTGTGAAAATCTCAGTAGAAGATGCTGATGAGCCACCAATATTTCTGCAAGAAAGCTACATCCTTGAAGTGTATGAGAATGCTCCAGACAACACAGCGGTTGGAAGAGTCCACGCTAAAGATCCAGATGCCGCAAACACTCCTATAAAGTAAGTTGCTTGATATCCTTATGTGTACTGTTGATATTGGTAAATGTGGTTGATGTGGCTACTGTGAAATTCTTAGATATCCTACAATTCATAAAATAATTGCTTGCTCTTATTCAGCACAGTTATGACAATTTGGTATACAATAAAGGAACCATGGGAAGCATGGAGGTATAGTGGATAGCAGTCTTGCCTTGCAGTGCTAGAGCCCCCAATATGTGCGGGGCTTCCGGCTTCCTCTCACACCATAAAAAAAATACAAGTAAGTTAATTGACTCCCCAAAACATAGCTTTAGAGTACAATAGGAACATAAGACAAGGACTATGGTAGGGATTAGATTGTGAGCTCCTTTGAGGGATAGTTAGTAACATGACTATATACACTATGTAAAAGCACTGTGGAAGATGTCATCACTATATAAATCCACGATAGTAATATAGTATTTTATCCTTTATCATCCCCAGCTCATGAATCCTTTAAACATTTTGGTCCCTAAGGTTGGTATAAGTAAACACAAGCTTTAGTCTACGAGGGACCAGGAGCACTGGTATTTGTCAGGAAGTGGTTTATCCTTGTGGAGGAGCAGATAAAGTGCATTGGACCTGTTTCACAAAGCTTTTCTGTTAAATTATCTCAACTTATATATTAACTCACAATTTATCTCTTCTTAAATTACTTAACTCATGATTTACCTCTCCTTATCTAACTTAACTCACGGTTAAGCTCTCCTTATTTGACGTAACCCATTGTTTAGCACTCCTTATTTGACGTAACTCATGGTTTAGCACTCCTTATTTGACATAACTCATAGTTTAGCTCTCCTTATTTGATATACTGTATTTTCCACTGTATAAGATGCACTTTTTCTCCCCAGCAAACGGGGAGAAAAACCCCCTGCATCTTATACGGCAAAGGCAGGGAATCCCCGACCTCTGAACGCCTTCCGATATGAACCGTCGCCATGCTACTAATTGTAATAATAGTTCAGGCAGCCGGATCACATACCATATGGCCACTGGGATCGGGTGTCTTGTGTAATGCCGTCTCCTGTGCTGCCTCTTCGGCCCCAAGTTCCCGCTCTCTCTATCTCAGCTCAGATTGTGCATATGTAAAGTATCGGGCATCTGAGAGAGAGCGGGAACACGGGGCCGAAGAGGCAGCACAGGAGACGGCATTACACAAGACACAGATCCTGACAGTCATATGGTATGTGATCCGGCTGCCTGAACTATTATTACAGGGGAGAGAGTTGCTACTTATTTGGCACCAGGGAGTGGGGACACAGGGGGGCACTTATGGGACACAGGAGGGCTCTTAAGGGTACACAGAAGGCACTTATGGGACACTGGAGGGCACTTATGGGATACTGGAGGGCACATATGGGACACTGGAGAGCACTTATGGGACACTGGGGGGCACTTATGGGACACTGGAAGGCACTTACGGGACACTGGAAGGCACTTATGGGACACTGGGGGGCACTTATGGGACACTGGGGGGCACTTACGGGACACTGGAAGGCACTTATGGGACACTGGAGGGCACTTATGGGACACTGGAGGGCACTTATGGGGCACTGGAGGGCACTTATGGGACACTGGAGGGCACTTATGGGACACTGGAGGGCACTTATGGGACACTGGAGGGCACATATGGGACACTGGAGGGCACTTATGGGGCATTAGAGGGCAACTATGGGACACTGGAGGGCACATATGGGACAATGGAGGGCACTTATGGGACACTGGAGGGCACTTATGGGACACTGGAGGGCACATATGGGACACTGGAGGGCACAAATGGGACACTGGAGGGCACTTATGGGACACTGGAGGGCACTTATGGGACACTGGAGGGCACATATGGGGCACTGGATGGCACTTATGGGACACTGGAGGGCACATAGGGGACACAGGAGGACACAATTTGGGGTAGAACATGTATAAGATGCTCCTGAAATATGGGTGCACCAGGTTTAGTATACATATATTTTTTACCTGGTTTGTGCCTTTTAAACCTGGGTGTGTATTATATTCCGGAGCGCCTTATACGGCGGAAAATATGGTAATTAATGGTTTAACTCTCCTTATTAGACATAACTCAGGGTTTAGCTCTCCTTATCTATTTATCTCATGAATTATCTCTCCTTGTTTGTTTATCTCATGCATTAGCACTCCTAACAGTTAAGGTGGCCATACACTGGTCGATTTGCCATCAGATTCGACCAACAGATAGATCCCTCTCTGATCGAATCTGATCAGAGAGGGATCGTATGGCTACCTTTACAGCAAACAGATTGTGAACCGATTTCAGCCTGAAACCGTTCACAATCTGTTGTGGTGGTACTGCTGCTGCTGCCCCCGCCCGCCCGCATACATTACCTGCTCCGCCGGCGCGACTGCAGTCTCCCGGTCACCGCTGCTCTGTCTGCGCTCTGGTCTCCAGGTCCGGCATGCCTCACTTCTTCTAGCCCGGCAGAAGGTTTAAACAGTAGAGGGCGCTCTACTGTTTAAACTTCCTGCCGGGCTAGAAGAAGTGAGGCATGCCGGACCTGGAGACCAGAGCGCAGACGGAGCAGCGGTGACCGGGAGACTGCAGTTGCGCCGGCGGAGCAGGTAATGTATGCGGGCTCTATTGCGTCGGTCGTCGGGCACTCGAACGCCGCTAGCGATGCGCTCTTTACCCGCGGGCGATCGACGGTTATTTTCCGCACGGCACGATCGACGGGATCGGACGAAATGGATCGAAATTCGGCGTGTAGCGTGAACGATTGGCAGCAGATTCGATCCCAGTGATCGAATCTGCTGTCGAAACGGGCGCAAATCGGGCCAGTGTATGGCCTGCTTAAAGGGGAAAAATAAGTAACCTTTTTGAATCACCCTATTGTTCTTATCACTAAAAGGGTAACAGAAGTTCCTTTATCTTAGAAACAGCTGCCAGTTTAATAGCAAATCGTTCTTTGCAGTGAAGACCTTATCTGTTATCAAAGTGGCAATTGGGTTGGACCTGTTGGTACTATTTACAAGGTAGCTTCAATTTTACCTGTGTAATTAGGTCTCAAATTAAATTAAATGAACGTTTCAGCTGTTCTGTTTCAATTTGGTCTACCAGGTGTGTGCCTGACTTAACGGGTCACGTGACGCTTCAGCCTGCGCGCGCCATTAGCATAAGTTGTACTCGCAGCATGCAGTTAAGACTAGGGCTCAGTGTAATTGCAGTATTAAATCGTTAAGACAAAGTTCCCCACATGAATAAATGAGACATGGGCCCAGACAGGAGCGAGACACTGCTCCAGAGCGTCTTCTGTCTCAGAAGCCATTGCATTTTGCACGGTACTTAAATCTTAAACCGCTTAGTAAATGTAAACACTCAGTCACAAGATTGTTAAGCCGGTATCATTTAGTTAGAGCTCAGAATGAAAATGAAAGGTACTTAATGTCCCATTGAGATTATACAGGGCTGCCAACATAAACTGCATTATATTCCATCCTTCAAATTGATGCTGTTAACCTCCTGTCTGACACACTAGGCCGAGCGAGGGGGTTATGGATTACTGAACCCAACTCTTGTTTCATTAATGGCTTCCTTGGTGAGTTTGGAGGTTGTTTGGCTGCCCAGCTATTGATAATCAGGAGCAGAGGTTGATTATCCAATTACATCTATTGATGTGCACACCCATAAGCCGTATGTGTGGTGTTTACAAAAATCATTAAAAACACATCAGACTGAATGCATTAACAAACCCCCATCTCAACGTCACACAGAGATTCATTATACAGAGATGATTCTCACAACAAGTATGTCTAGCAAAATCTTAAAGTAGACCTGTCCTATGAAATAAAAACTAGCCATTTTAACATGGAACTTAACTCAGAACTTCCTCTTTGCTCCGAGGCCGGTTGCACACCTAATATTAGCGGTGCAATGCGGTGAAAGCACGGCAGAAATCAGCCTTTGTCAGTGCGGGGACAGGGTCATATGCGTAGTGCCACCCCCAGCTAATGACGTAGTTCCTGCCGGACAGGAAGTATATCAATGGGATTCCTGTCATAGTGTTGTGCACACTTACTATGTCGCCGATTGACTTGCATTATTGCATAATCTGTGCGGTAGGCATGGATCATGCGGTAACGCAATGCAGCCTTTACACCAGCATTGCGGCAATTGGGATTCTTCCGCCGCAACGCGTGAAGTGTTCAAGTATCCATAGACTTGCATGGCCTTTGCAGCGGGGAAGTGTCGGGCAAGAGTACCACGATGCAAAACAATGTGCAAGTGTGCAATGGGCCTAAAAGATACGCCACATCATAATAACCTTTATGGAAAAAAATAATTACATTGACAATTACATTTTTTATGGAAATCCTAAAACAAACCTGATGTTTTAACTTGTTTTCACTTTACAGGGAGCACTAAAAGGGTTAAAC
This sequence comes from Hyperolius riggenbachi, assembly GCF_040937935.1. Classification (NCBI taxonomy): domain Eukaryota; kingdom Metazoa; phylum Chordata; class Amphibia; order Anura; family Hyperoliidae; genus Hyperolius; species Hyperolius riggenbachi. The sequence goes on along the minus strand of NC_090656.1, from coordinate 71,307,045 downwards.
CTCAGTGTTTACTGTACTAGGAAAACCGCAACAGAGCTTCAGCACTTTGTTCACAGCTGCTTATAAGAACTAATTAGACACCTTGATCTGGCTAAACAATCACAGAACACAGAGCAGTGAATTCCCTCAGATATGTGGAATGCATACTATTCATTGTGTGCTGTGCAAGAGTTCTTCAAAATACAGGACCAGATACCAAATGCTGTGAAAGTAAGCTGGTTGATGTCCAAAAACACTGGCACCAGGCTCGCCTGCTCCTTGTTGTGTACACAATGTCTAACCATTCACAGCTATAGATGAATATCAGTGCTGGTCGTAATGGAGAAAGCTACGCTTACGGATCATTACGCGTAATTTTACGCTATTACGCATTACGAAATTACGCTTACGGCATAGACATTAAATTTCGGTACATGTCCATAATTACGCATAGCACTTACGCAATTACGCGTAAGTATACCGTAATTCAGGTTATTACGTTATAGGCTTACGCGTAAAATCCTACTAGCAATTAATGCGTAAGGTCATGCTGCCAAGCGGAAAAGTTGACGCATGGATCAATGTTAGGTAGCCGCCGACTTTAAGGGTTAATAGCAAAGCCCCCTTAAGTGCTAAGAGCCTCAAATTTGAAGAATATATTAAGGAGATCAGAAGGAATAAGAGGACAATTTTTTTTTTCAAAAAGACCTTATAGTTTTTGAGAAAATCGATGTTAAAGTTTCAAAGGAAAAATATATACATTTAAAAACCCGCCGACTTTAACGGTTAATAGCAAAGCCTGCTTAAAATTTAGGAACACCAAATTCACAGGGTATATTAAGGGGATCAGTGGGAATAAGAGGGAAACAATTATTTTCAAAAAGACCTTATAGTTTTTGAGAAAATCGATTTTTAAGTTTCAAGGGCGAAAATGTCTTTTAAATGCGGAAAATGTCAGTTTTTTTTGCACAGGTAACAATAGTGTTTTATTTTCATAGATTCCCCCAAGTGGGAAGAGTTTTACTTACTTCGTTCTGAGTGTGGGAAATATAAAAAAAAAAACGACGTGGGGTCCCCCCTCCCAGACCTCTTTAACCCCTTGTCCCCCATGCAGACTGGGATAGCCAGAATGCGGAGCACCGGCCGCGTGGGGCTCCGCACCCTGACTATACCAGCCCGCATGGTCCATGGATTGGGGGGTCTCGGAAGGGGAGGGGCAGCCAAGCTTTCCCCTCCCCCTCCGAGCCCTTGTCCAATCCAAGGACAAGGGGCTCTTCTCCACCTCCGATGGGCGGTGGAGGTGGAGGCCGCGATTTCCTGGGGAGGGGTTCATGGTGGCATCTGGGAGTCCCCTTTAAAAAGGGGTCCCCCAGATGCCCACCCCCCTCCCAGGAGAAATGAGTATAGAGGTACTTGTAGTACCCCTTACCCATTTCCTTTAAGAGTTAAAAGTAAATAAACACACAAACACATAGAAAAAGTATTTTAATTGAACAAAAAACAACCACGAAAAAAGTCCTTTAATATTCTTAATTAACCATTAATACTTACTTGTCCCTTTAAAAGCCAGTTCCCACGCAATATCCTCGGAAATATACTAATCAGTTACAATGTAACAAAGTTATTACAATGTAACAACTTTGTTACATTGCAACTACGCCGCACCCGACGTCACTCACCGCCGCCGCCACGTCTGCGCTGCAGGACCCGACAGAGCTCTGAGCTATAGCTCAGAGCTCTCTAAGCATCTTTGTATTTGGGCTCCAAGGAGCCCCATTGGTCCTTAGCAGACCAATGGGGTTCCTTCTGATTTGAAGGAACCCCATTGGTCTGCTAAGGACCAATGGGGCTCCTTGGAGCCCAAATACAAAGATGCTTTCGAGAGCTCTGAGCTAATATAGCTCAGAGCTCTGTCGGGTGAAGGGACGCTAAGTCCCCGCCGGCTCCGCTGCCCTCCCCGCCTCTCCCACATGTCACCTATATACATGCTGGCACCCATGGGTGCCAGCATGTATATGAGTGACAGGTGTGGGCGGAGTGGACGGCGGGAGCCGGCGGGGACTAGCGTGTATGCGGCGGCCGGCGGGTGAGCGGCGAGTGACGTCGGGTGCGGTGGTGTTACAAAGTAACAAAGTTGTTACATTGTAAAAACTTTGTTACATTGTAACTGATTAGTATATTTCCGAGGATATTGCGTGGGAACTGGCTTTTAAAGGGACAGGTAAGTATTAATGGTTAATTAAGAATATTAAAGGACTTTTTTCGTGGTTATGTTTTTTGTTCAATTAAAATACTTTTTTCTATGTGTTTGTGTGTTTATTTACTTTTAACTCTTAAAGGAAATGGGTAAGGGGTACTACAAGTACCTCTATACTCATTTCTCCTGGGAGGGGGGTGGGCATCTGGGGGACCCCTTTTTAAAGGGGACTCCCAGATGCCACCATGAACCCCTCCCCAGGAAATCGCGACCTCCACCTCCACCGCCCATCGGAGGTGGAGAAGAGCCCCTTGTCCTTGGATTGGACAAGGGCTCGGAGGGGGAGGGGAAAGCTTGGCTGCCCCTCCCCTTCCGAGACCCCCCAATCCATGGACCATGCGGGCTGGTATAGTCAGGGTGCGGAGCCCCACGCGGCCGGTGCTCCGCATTCTGGCTATCCCAGTCTGCATGGGGGACAAGGGGTTAAAGAGGTCTGGGAGGGGGGACCCCACGTCGTTTTTTTTTTTATATTTCCCACACTCAGAACGAAGTAAGTAAAACTCTTCCCACTTGGGGGAATCTATGAAAATAAAACACTATTGTTACCTGTGCAAAAAAAACTGACATTTTCCGCATTTAAAAGACATTTTCGCCCTTGAAACTTAAAAATCGATTTTCTCAAAAACTATAAGGTCTTTTTGAAAAAAAAAATTTTCCTCTTATTCCCACTGATCCCCTTAATATACCCTGTGAATTTGGTGTTCCTAAATTTTAAGCAGGCTTTGCTATTAACCGTTAAAGTTGGCGGGTTTTTAAATGTATATATTTTTCCTTTGAAACTTTAACATCAATTTTCTCAAAAACTATAAGGTCTTTTTGAAAAAAAAAATTTTCCTCTTATTCCTTCTGATCTCCTTAATATATTCTCCAAATTTGAGGCTCTTAGCCCTTAAGGGGGCTTTGCTATTAACCCTTAAAGTCGGCGGCTTTTTTATATTATACGGGAGCGTAATATTACGCGATTACGGCAGACTGTGTAATTTCAATGGGAGTTTACTGTCTTACGCGTAATTTGTTACGCGTAATAACGTAACCCTACGGTCTACGCGTAATTAATTACGCGTAATACCGTAACCTTACACGTAACGCTTACGGTGCATTTGTAGTGAATTACGATGCGTAATTACGCTAATGCGTAATTTCGGCTCAGCACTGATGAATATATTGTTTACAAAATCCTGAGGTTTCTGAATTAGCATAATTAGAATTGTGGAGTTGAAGTTAGTAGTTTATCCTCACCAGAATATCATGTTTTGTCAATAGGTGCCCAAAACTAAACTCTTAGTATAAGAGTAAATAGTAAAAAAATTTTGGGGTGTTAGTGACTGGGTTACATCATTGAGAGCACCAGAAAATTGCATAGCAAACAAAGTCCTATGCAGTTTTTTTTTTTTTTTTTGCTGTCTCCCATTCAAAATACGTGCTGCTCTTTTTTTTCACCTATTGGAAAATGCAGTTGTGCTTTCAAAGCACACAGATTGCACACATAATCACATCTAACTATAAAGCCAAAAATATACACATGTACTGTGTTCTCTTGCCTGGTTTTTTTGCTTAACTCAGACTCCAATACCCTCCATGTGGACACTTCCGGTGCTTAGCCCTGCCCCTTTCTGGACAGGTGCTCTGGTGCTTCTTTGGCACTCTGTATCTCCAATACATTGAGCGCCATGGCACTCATCTGTAAGGGTGTGGGACTAAGCCCCGGAAGTGGCCGCACATGGGGTCTCAGAGGCTGAGTTACACAAAAAAACCAGACAAGTCATTGTAACTTTTTAAGAAAATAGGCAACATGCTGTTTATATTTTTGGCTTTATAGTCTCTTTAACATACAATTTGAAGTAGTGAAAATCATGATTGCATCCCACCATGTTTGCAATCATCATTTTAAGTGTGTGCAGTCTCTAAATATACCTTCGTTATATTCCTATTTCTTGCATGTCCGATTTCTTTGTTGAAACTTTTTGTTTATCTCTTTGTAGCAGAGAGATTATCGTTCAAGCTCAGCTAGAGCTGAAACATGAGCATGTAGTTAATAAATACCCGCAGCCTGGCGACTGTGTCTTCCATGAGTGTAAACAGGCCTTTATTAATGTTTTCATTTGCTCATTGTGTAATAAATGACACAGCTCCTTACAATGGCCATAAAATGAATCTCTGCAGGAAGGTCCTCTATATTTTTTCCTGACATCCCAATGCCTAGGAGATATTCTTTTTGCTTGTGTTTTGTTTTTAAATATTCACAGTATTATTGTGATTGCCTATAGCTTAGACATATCCTTGCTTTTTTATATTACTATGTATAGTTTCCATGATAAAAGTCCATGCATAAGCACTTGTGAGATGTAAAAAGTTTTGTTTCTATTAGTATAAAGAAGCTTGCTAGTGACATATGATTCTTTACTATAACACTTGATGTTTGTAAAGGATGGCCATATACTGTAAACACTGGAGGCTAATAAAGTGTATTTCCAGACTTTATATAAATGTCACTTCCTGTCACAACAAGGCTAAGTTCACAGTGGGATGTTGCGGTGCGACATAACATAAGCATTTTAACGCAGAAAGTCACACTGCAACAGTAAGTCTATATGACATTTAGAGTGCATCCTGTGTGATGCGATCCAACAAACAACACATTAACAGTGACAGAGAAGCATACTTTTCATTGACTGCATGCTTCACTGTATGCAAAGCAACGTCTCCATTCTACTGTATATCTGTTTTTACAGGGCAATACATCGCCCGCTGTGAACTTAGCATAAGAAGGTTAACAAGAAGTAATGCAGAATCTCTTGAACTCTTGAATAAATTCACTACCAGCACGAGAACCACACTTTCAGTAGTGGGAAAAAGAATTAAAATATCTGTCAAAATTACACTGTCGACTATGTCTCTTCACTTCTTATCATCTCATCTCTTCCTACCATCTCTGCATCTCACTCTCTGTCTTCTCTCTTCTTCCTGTTATCACTGCATTTCACTTCCTGTCCTCCCTTCTCTTCCTGTCACCTCTGCATCTCACTTCCTGTCCTCTCTTCTCTTCCTGTTACTTCTGCATCTCACTTCCTGTCCTCTCCTCTTTTCCTGTTACTTCTGCATCTCACTTCCTGTCCTCCCTTCTCTTCCTGGCACCTCTTCATCTGACTCCCTGTCTTCTCACTTGCACTGTCTAGTTCCACTTAGACAATTGTATCAGGAGGATAACAGTGCATTATTGCCGCTCTGTACTGGCTACCTCTCTCATCCTCAGTCAGTGAGTTGTTCAAGCCTATATTTGCCTAACTATTTATAGACTGAAGATGAAATGCACGTTTTGGACTTTATGTGCATTTTTCTTTGACTATGAACCAGAGAACTACTCACTTCCTATCTTCTCTTTTCATTTCCTGTATTCTCTTCCTCTAACTGCCTGTCCTGACGACATGCTGCTGAGAACAAGAAATAAGATAAACTTTTTCCCTTTTGAGGGTACAGACAACAATAAAACTGCATAGCTCTTCTACCCTTTCCTGATCTATCCAAACATGAAAAACAAAACATTATGACATCTGCTTTAAAAGGACAACTTTCTGGGAAACATCTCATTTGTTGTAAAACTGAATACTGTTGCAGTTGTTGCCATAAATAGTTACACGGCTTTGTTAGACAGATCTATCCTACATCCAACTACTTCTTTTCTTACTTTTAACGTTAGAGGGACAGAGCCAAAAGAATAGTGGAAAATGTAACCTCTTTTATTTTAAATGTGGCATGAATGTCAATGTCAAATAGCTTGGTGTTTGTGGTGATTGCCTAGGCGTCTCATACATGGCAATCTCTATATGTTGCACAACATGATGAAAAATGTGGAAAACACCCAGTGAGCTGCAGATCTGTTGACAGAAATGTCTTGTTGATAAGGGAGGCCGGAGAGGATTTGCTAGACTAGTTCAGACTAAATGAAAGGCTATGGCAACTCAGACAACCACATCTTACAACTGTAGTAAATAGCTGAGTATCTCAGAGTGCATCATACATCAATGTGCACTGGGTTGCCCTCCTGCTAGCCAAAAACAGACGGTTCAAGCTGCAATGGGCACAGCCACAGAGTCACCGGCTAAAGACTAGATTAAGTAGCCCATAGCCTAGTCGTGTAAATGTCCAGTTTCATTTTAGTTTTTTTTTATTAATGCCCTAATTTGCATAGTGGGTACCCTGGTGCCCACTATTTTATCGGGCACCTAAATTTCCTCCTAATCACAGCTTTGCAGCAGGGGAGGTTAATGGCTAGGCGAGGTGTGAGGGTTAAGGTTTAGGCACCGGGGGAGGGGGGTGTTTGTTAAGGTTAAGCACCCTCATGTATTTTACCATATATATCAGTGGGAACATTAGAGAAAACACCTACCCTGCTCTGTTTCATCCTTCACTGCTCAGCCTGCTTCTAATCAGCCCTGATAAAATCCCTGACTGAGCATTCAGTCTGGCTTTGCTCAGGAATCATTATAGTTGAATCTGTCTTCTCTGATGTCTTTTCAAGCCCAAGCCTGCCCTCTTCTGGCTCTGCTATAATGACTCAGTTATAATGATTCCTGAGCAAAGCCAGACTGAATGCTCAGTCGAGGATTTTATCAGGGCTGATAACAGGCAGGATACACAGTGAAGAATGAAACAGAAAGCAGGATAGGTGTTTTCTCTAATGTTTCCACTGATATATATGGTAAATACATGAGGGTGCTTTGTCTCTAGTTCACTTTAAAGGCTAGGCATTGGTAGAGAGAGGGTTAAGGGTTAGGGAGCGGTAGAGGGACAGTTAAGGATTAGGTATTGCTAGAAGGGGGGTTCTGTGTGAGAACAGGGTCAGGTTAGGCCATAGTAACATATCAGGAAAAGGTTTTCAGAATTTAGTAGTAGAATATTGGTAATTTTACCAATATTCTACTAGTGGCAACGTGCAGTGCCCTTTTTTCACCGTGCCTCTCTTCCACGCATAGAAGAGAGCCCTGTAATTGAAACTACTGTTGCCATACTTAATAGAGGTTGACATTATAAATGGAAAGAGATTGGGAAGGATAGAAAGTTGAGGAAGAAACTGAAAAATTAATATTAAACCTTATTACATAGGCAAAGTGTAATGACTAAAAATGGCTGAGAAAATAGTACCAGGTTTATAATGTTGAAATACGCCTAGTATTATGCTAGTTATAACGATCATAAAAAAAAATCTCCATTGTAACAGCACCCCGAGTATTCCAAATGCTTCATGGGTAATTCACCTCTGTGCTCTACCTAGGATACCAACTTAGCCACTAAAATGTTATGAGGTTTTACTCCAGGAAGTGGTCTTTGCCATAAATATTGCAAGTCTTCGGAGATAAAACACCTACTACAACATTTCATTCACGAGTCTGCGTTATCTTGTATTTGCCATTATGTTATTTTCTTTCATTAATAGCAGGGAAAGATCCTGATGTAGCAAAACGCTCCCTACATGCAGACATTAATAAATGATGAGGCTAAATTCCTTTTAAAAGTTGTTTGATAGATTCCATTAATATTCGGATTTTGCCATGCCTGCTGCTGGGAAACGGCTCTCAAATGAATCTTTAATACGTAACACTTGAGCATCTGGCTGCTTAGTAATTTTCTTGTCTAATTAGCCTGCGATCCTCCTCTTTAGGTATTCAATCGATCGGCACACTGACCTTGACAGATTTTTCAACATCCAAGATGATGGTGTCATCAAAACTACAAAGCCTTTGGATAGAGAGGAGCAAGACTGGCACAACATCTCTGTGATAGCAACTGAGGCCTGTAAGTATTCCCTCGATGAAGCAAATTCATTATCTGAGTCCCATTTCAGAAAGCAATGGAAAGAGTACGGCAACACTGGGCAGCATTTCCTGCACTCCCTGCCTATGATGGAATCTGTCATAAGAGATGAGTGGATTGATTAGCTTTCATCGATTTGCTGAATAGGCTGGTCTCACTGGATTATACCGGTATTAAAAAGAAAAAAAAAAGTTTTTAGTGGATGTGTCTACCTTAGCATGACCTATCATGGTGCAATACAGCGGGTCTAATTTACGGAGGTATCGCTGTAGATTAGGGTAACAGCAATCCTGGAACGCTTACTCAATCCTGAAAAAGTATAAATGAAAATTGTCTGATATTAATGCTTGGGACACACTAGCTCCGGGTGCGGGACGCATCCGCGGTCCGGGCTCCGATTTTCAAAAACCGGAACGCAAACGGATCCGTGCTGCCTTTTTTGCAGCACACGTTCTGGATCCGTTTGCGTGTTTTTTTTTTTTTTGCTAGAGGGGGTAGTAGCCACAATAGGGGGCTGCGGGCAAAGCGGCGGCCAGGGGGGTCACACCCCCCCTTCCCTTGCTCACCTGGGTGCCCCCCGTCCCCGCTCCCCCTCCAGCTCGCACATAATGTAATAAATTGTACCTAAGGAAGTTCGGCGAGCCGGGCACTTGCAATTTCTACTTGAGACTCAATTTGAGTGATTGATCAGATCAATATTCAGATCTGACATCGATCAGATATAGAAGAAAGCTAGCATGCATGCTCATGCCATTTTTTTCCGAATTTCGATCAGATTTCTAGACATTTTTTTCCAGTTGAATATCAATCCAAAATGGAGCGAAAAGATCGATTTCAATTTGAACAATATTTTCCAGCCTGTCCAATCTGCTTCCAATCAAGAGATTGTTTTCAAGATGGAATAAGTTATTAGCAATCAGTAGGCTGTACAATTTTCTGTGGTAGTAAAATTGAATGGTGTGTACCCACCATGAGATTGTGCTTTTCTCTGGATGAGAACTAGAGTCTCAAATCATGTAACTTCCTCTGAACTAAATATATCAGTATACCCATTAGGTTTCAGTAGGACCCAGTTGATGGCTGAAAGTTTAATAGTTTGAGAAATTCAGCCCAGCGTTGCTGCATCACCTACGATATCCCACTGGAGATGCTTGGAGATCTCTGGAGATGTTTTAGTAACTTTGCCTTACCATTGTTTTTATTCAATGCTGGAATGAACCTGCCATGTGTAGCCCCTTCTCTTTTTCACAATAAGTTCCTGGACTTCTACCCTGCCAATGAGACTACAGACAGGACTTACTGAAGTTCTCCAAACAGTAGATCAAACAAACCAGGTCTGGCTTTCTGCTCTATTATTAGGTGACAACAGTTTTGGGCATGGAGGACAAAATTGGTTGCTGATAACCAGAGATAATGAACTTTGGTAGAAGCATATTTTGATTTATGAGGAAGTGATTAATTTGCATTCCTCTAATTGGCGGATGACATGATTATGTTTACCTTGTGCTCCCTGTATTGGCAGATCATGACCAGCCAATAGAGTACACATACATCAGTGTATAAACCAGTTGTGCTTTTCAGTGTATTCTGCTAGTTAGTTTCCATGTATTGGGAGGGGGGGCATTATTTGTTATTAAATACAACAAAGGAAAATCAGCATCATCTGATATCAATAAACGACCGCAGCTAAGAGAGAACAGCGTCCACGGTTCAAAACAGTACATAAGCAAATCAGCGCAGGTCAAAGCAAGTATAGATAGTAGTTTCCACCATCCTAGGCTATCTGTAGTCTCCACAATTGGATGTGCATCCCAACACAAAGGAGTAAGGCTTACCAGACACATACAACCCACATTATAAGGTTGCATATTACTTATCATGCCCCAGGTGATCAAGTAGGTCCTCCAATCTCAGGAGCATGATGTCATCCTCTGATCAATGTTGGTGCAATGTCGGAGGTATATAATAAAAAAAAAAACAACAAGCAGTAATTATAATGGTAGACTGCTTTATTCTAAGAATATATCAAACCACAATAAAAAGCATAAAAAAGCACTTACATACGGGGCCCAAGACATGGGCACCCCGAGATCAAAATGCTTGTGTGTGCTGCCCAGCAACAGGTTTAAAAGGCTAAAAGGTGTCGCCCGTCTCCTTACCGAACGGTTTCACAATCTATTTGTTATTAAATATTCCTAATAGTGGATTGATTTACTTTGTGTCCTGTTAAGTAGTTTTTATATAATGTGAGTCCTTTTGATGACAATCGTTTTATTTTCTCCGGATGTCTTTCAGTTCTCTAATAATGAGGTTCCACCTTTTTACAGCCCATAGTGGTCATTCAAGGAGAGTCCCGGTGTCCATAAAGGTGTTGGACAGAAATGACAATGCTCCAGAGTTTCCTGAGCCCTATGAAGCCGCTGTATGTGAAAATGCACCTATAAATAAGGTATGGTCTATATTAAGGCTTAGAATTAAAATAAATGGCCAAATGAACATATCATTTCATGAACTAACTGGCATGCCTGGTGGGACACAATAGGGGCATTCCTAACTAACTGCAGTGTGCAGCAGAAACTACTTCCTTTTCACTTTTTGCAGCTCCCAGATGCTGTGCCCTGTCCTCGTATGGCTTCCTGGAGTGTCACCTGACCTGCATCGGATCATGTGACACATCGGGGCTGTGCACAGAGGATGCTGCAAAGCAGCTGGGAGCTGCACACTCTACAGTCCAAGTCTTGGCTGATGAATCTAAAAAAAAAGGTTTTTGAAAGGAATAGCAAGGAAAAGAATAAGATTAAAACTGCAAGCAACAACCCCATATTAATATGCCATTCATGTTCATCTTGACTTCTATATCTATAATATTATTTATGATTGCTGAGCTTTAATGACAAATAAGACAGAAGACTGCACAGACAGAAGTTCTCATTAGCTTTATGTTATCTAGATCATGTGCAGAAGAGCACTGATGATAAGTCTTTTTGACTGCATCTTGTTTACATAGTACCAAAACGTTGTGAGATATATATAGGCAGGTATGATCCAACTGAACAAAAAATGCTAGAATCTGTTTGTGAAAATATGTACAAAACTTTATTAATCAATTAACAAACATCCCATTTAAAAATGACTGCGTCCCATATCCCCCAAAGACCAACCAACTCCACCCGTAGAGCCCCTCCCTCCTAGCCCTTAACCACCCAGATCCTGCCCCTCATGTTCCAAAAATTGTATATGCATCCCTGTGAGGCATGTGCACCTGCCCCACTGAAAAACCTGTAAAAGGCTGTCTAGCCACAAGTATTGGTGTCAACAATTATAATATGGGCCCTGGGTTCACCCTGAAATCTTGGAGTAGCAGGGGAAAGGCCCTGGACCAAATCCGATGTAGCCCAAAATTTGCAATAACGAGACAGTTCAAAACCACATAGTGTCTTCCAATCAAGGCAAAAGCTGTTCCACATCCATAGCATATGTCTCACAGGTTAGTAGAGTTAATGATAGCATAAGCAGCATATAGCAAGCAAGTCCTTGATACAACAGTCTCCAATCTGTATGTCATAAGGAAACAGCAGCCCTGACACAGTTCAGTAAGATTGGTAATGAGGTATCAATTGTATGGCACATCGGATCTCCGTGCAACAGCCTCTGGTTCATGTATCAATGGAGGACAAGCCTAAACATAAATCAGCCAGATTAGCAAAAGCAAAAGCAGTATATAGCAATAGAGCCTTCCATGTTGTTAATGAGCATCCACACAGTCAAATAAGCCTCACAGACTTGGCATGGTTCAGCGGAAATGAACAAACAGTGTTGAACAAGCATGTCCTTCATGCATCAGCAGTGTGGATCATAACATACAGTTCGCCTCCATGCGAGGTATTCATATACCCGTCATGTTGCTTACATTTTCCTGTGAATATGGATGCAGGAGTAGCCGCTGCAGGCTGTATTCAGCTGAGGCTGGTGAGCTGGATGCTGGGCGAGGCTGTAGAGTGTGCTCAATGCCTGGATGTACGGCCACAAACCAGGAAGATCTGGGGTGCGTTGGTGTGGAGAGACAGGGACGCAGCACATGTGCCCTGACCGGTTTCGCCGGACTTCCGGCTTCCTCTGAAGGTACACAATTTCCTGTGCTCACCCTCATCTTATCCCCCAGGCCTGCCGGGAGCAGAGAGGCCAACCCCGCCCACCCCCCACCAGCGGGCCAATGCCAGGCAGGGGGGCAGGACCAGCCGACACCGCGGGCAGGCGCAAAAGCCACCTGCCTGATGCGTCACCACGGCCCCACCCACCTGCCCGAACACCCACCGGGCGGCGGGGCGGAGCAGACAGACGCAACACGGAGGCCGCCACGCAACTCCCATGGTGCGTCCGCCAGACGCCGCCCCCATGCCCGGAAGTGCCGCCAGAGGGGGCGGGCGAGGGCAGCCACCGCAACAACCCCCGCCAGACCAGGGACGAAAGCAAAAGAGGGGCAGCGACAGGTAAACAAATCTCAACTGAATACATCTCCAAATAGCATATTTTCAAGGTATAGCCCAAATATCAGATAATCATATAGATCAGAGTTTAGTACAACAATTGGTGATATAAACAGCTCGTCCTTAAACATTCACATCTCCAGGGATTTAAAACAAATCACGATCCGTATCATAACGGGCCATGTATGTAGATATCCCTGGTAGAAGGGGATTTACAAATCACCCCATAGCATAGCAAAAATGCCTCTGCAACCATGTTACCTATTTGTGTCTGGCGATGTACGGCGGAGGGCCCCCCAAAAACACTAAGGTGGCAGAGCGCTAACCAGACATACCAGGTAGCAAGCGAAGCACAGAAAAGCCCATCATAATGGTAGGAACGAAGCATAACTAGTATGCTCGTTCAAGCCTGGGGGCTTTGTGGCCTCCAGTTCAAATATCCACCGTGACTCCTTCTGTAATAGTAAACGATCCATGTCCCCACCTCTGTTCGAGGCATGGATCCGATCAAGACCAACAAATCGCATCAGAGTGGGCTTACCGCCGTGCGCGGTTTTGAAATGTCTGGCTACAGGGGTGAGACTGGAGAGGCTTTTACTTTTAATATTAGTTACATGATCTGAAATGCGTAGCTCACGCTTAGTTTTCCCTATGTAGAATGCACCACACGGGCATAACAAGAGGTACACCACTAATGTGGTATTACAATTGACATAGTGTGCCAACTCCCAGTCTCTACCATCCGGCAGCCTGACAGATTTCCCCACCTTTATGTATCTGCAAGTGGTGCAGCCGCCACAGGTATATGTACCTGTCACCCTGCAATGCTTGAATCCCCCAGAGGGGTCAGAAAAGTGGCTACTAACTAATCTATCTCTCAAAGAGGGGGCCCGTCTAAAAGAAAATAGAGGTTTGGTGGGAATGATCTTATTCAATCTAGAATCATTGGCCAAAATATGCCAATGCTTCTCGATTATGTGGGCAATCTTGGAGTGTTGAGCCGAATATCTAGTGCATAAACGCACGGCTTCTTTAGTATCATCTTTCGACCGGGGGCCAGCGGCGAGTAAAGCAGTCCGCACGCTGGCATCTGCCCTTCTGAAGGCTTTTTTCAGGGTACCCTCCGGATATCCCCTCTCCCTGAATCTCCTCCTCAGATTATCGGCCTCTTCTTTAAAAGACACATCCTCAGAGCAGTTGCGTCTCACCCGCAAATATTGGCCCATAGGGATACCCCTCACAGTGTGTGAGGGGTGGAAGCTATCTGCCCTGAGGAGTGAATTTGTTGCAGTATTCTTCCTGTAAAGACGTGTTCCCAAATGACCGTTCTTATCTACTTGGATGGAGATATCAAGGAAGGGGACCTCCGAGGGGCTATATTCCATAGTAAACCTCAAGTTGCTGGAGTTTTCATTTAAAGCACTTACAAACCTCTTTAATAAGATCTCACCTCCAGTCCAAAACATGATGATGTCATCAATGAACCTGTGCCACGCCAAAATGTGGCACAGGTACATCGAGAGACCATCACTGGCAAAAAGCCGACGCTCCCACTCCCCCAGGTACAGGTTTGCATATGACGGGGCGCAGGTTATCCCCATCGCTGCCCCCTGCACCTGGAGGTAGTGGGCGCCCTCAAAAATAAAAATATTATTTGTCAACAAAAACTCCAGTAAAGTCAACAGGAATTCGCTGTGCGCAGTGCACTGTATGCCCAGCTCACTCAAAAATATGCCCACAGCCCGTATTCCAAGTTTGTGTGGAATACTCGAATACAGGGCCTCGACATCCAGGGCCACCAACAATATGCCCGTTGGTAATTGCAATTCATCTAAAACCCGCAAAAGATAAGACGTATCTCTGATGTACGAGCGTAGTGCTTGCACATGCGGCTGCAAAAAACGATCTATATAAACACTGATTTTTTCTGTCAGCGAGCCCCGTCCAGAAACAATTGGACGACCAGGGGGCTTATCCAGCCGCTTATGCACCTTAGGTAGTGCATAAAAGGTGGGACAGATAGGATTCGCAACCTTCAAAAACTGCGCTGTGTAATCATCTATTACGTTTCTGATGACAGCGTCGTCTATAATTGAAAAAAGGTTCTGCTGACACACACACACTGGCCCTCGATGCCGAGACCCTCACATAACAATCTCGTTTCCTGAGAATATCAAGACACATGTTTCTATATAAATCTACAGATAGAATGACCACATTACCCCCCTTGTCTGAGGGCTTTATGATCCACTTTTTGTTTTTCATTAGTTCGTTCAACGTCTCACGTTCTTCAACTTCTAAGTTGTCCACGGACGACCTGCCACCCCTCAATTTAGAAAGATCTTTCTCGACCACATCGATAAAAGTCTTAAGACTAGGGCTTAAATTGAACGGGGGGAATTTCCGTGATCTGTTTCTCAGACCAACATCCTCCAGCCGGGGAAGAAAAAAGCGGGGACCCAAACCACAAGGGGCCGAATCCATGTTCTCTGGGGAAGCAGAACTTTCCAATGCCAATTCCTGCAGATGCTGCAAAGCTAACAGGTCTTCCTCCGACTATGTTTACATAGTAGTAGAAATCTGACAGAAGCGACAGGTTTTGGACTAGTCCATCTCTTCATGGGGAATTGTCAGGGATTTATTTAATTTCAAAAGCACTTAGTGAAAGGCAGTTGCACTTTCCAACTGCCAAAAAACTGTGTAGCGAGCAGGGAAGCTGGGCAGCATCATTGTTTAAATCCTTTTTAGGGAATATCGTTATAAAGAATAAAAGCCTTGCTGAGAATCCCCTATGGAGAGATGGACTACTCCAAAACCTGTCACTTCTGTCAGATTTCTACTACCTACTGTAAGTGACAGCAACATAGGAGAAAAGTAATTTATGGCTCATTTTACTGTGGAAAAAATGTACTTCTTATTTGTCTCTGTTTGCACATATTTTAAATTTTGCAATTTTTGCCATAGTGCCCCTTTAAACTCGACCAAGACAGTCATTAAGAACAGTCTTGGCCAATAATCTAGCAGTTTTACAGGAGCTCCCTGACATCACCTAAATATATGGCATGCTGTGTCTTTAGTGATTCCATTTATTCCAACTTGAAAGGCCTGACACAATAGAAAGAGCAACTATGTCAGGCAACAACTCTTCCTCTGGTGCCCTCTAGAGTAAAAGACTTGAGGAAAGGCAAAACCCTGAATGCTTGCCCTTTTCTGCTCCACCTACTGCATGAACTAGGAAGCAGATTTTGTGTCACATCCTAATAGAACAATGGCTCATTCAACTCAGTGGTGTAGGCTGAATGCTATGCATCTGATTAAGTGGACGACATAAACTAAAGGCTGAGCAGTCTCATGGGGGGTGGGGGGATGGGGGGGGGGTTGTATTGGCAGGGTGTGGAAATGATAGAGGAAGGGAGTGGAATGTTTGAGGGTTAAATAGTGTGTGGGGGGTGGGTGTTTTACTGTGTCTATGTGTGCTCATGGGAATACCCGGGGGAGAAAATGAAGGGTTGAAGATGTGTATACTTTTGAGAAAATATGTTGAATATTTGTCAAGATTAGAAGTCAGTGGATAATGAGAAACTGCATTTCCATAAACATACCTATTTTCACAGGGTAAAAAAAGTAAAAACATAATAAAAAAAAACAATTCTTATAGCAATAATGTGGTTTTCACAGCAAAACATTTTTACAAATTTTGCAAATTCATCCCGATTTACAAAATTAAAAATGTTTAATAGACCACTCCAGCAAAAAAAGGAAGCAGTTAAAATCTAACAGAACCAAGGGTTTTGCAATAGACCATCTCCTAATGGGGGATTCTTAGGGTTTTCTTTGTTTTCTAAAACATTTCCTGAATGGCAGTTACCAAGTCTAACCAACAAAAAAGTGTGAAAGTGAGTAGGAAGACTGGCTGGTATTTTACTAATTTGGCAGTGAAATTTTCATTCAGAAAATGCTTATGAATACAAAGAAAACTCTGAGAATCCCCCATGGCGAGATGGACTAGTACAAAAACTGTTGGTTCTGTCCAGGGGCAAAACTAGACTAGACCCCCTGCAAAAATGATAGCATGGGGTCCCCTTGGTCCCAAAAACCCCATGCGGGTCATGTGATCGGGAGCCAGCGAATGGCAGCAGAGAGTGTTCTGCTTTGGCAGCAGAAAAAAATGACACACACTCCTGCTACTCTGCATGGAGGGAGGAGGTGGCGGGGTTGTTTTTGTGAGCAAATGGGGAGATTTTTTTGCTAATTGGCTGTACTTGCAGTTGGGGAGAGGGAGGAGAAAGGGCCCCTAAAGCGCTTGGGTCCGCTGCAATGGTGGGGATTACAGGGGTGATTGTACCCATACCCATAGTTCTGTCAGATTTTAACTGCTTACTTTTTTCGCTGCGGTGGCCCTTTAACCACTTTACCACCACGGGTGCGTATATCTACACTCCTTTTAACACCCTTTCCCCACCAGTAGCATAGATATACGCAACTCCCGCCTCTACCGCCATTGTCCGTGCTCCCGCTCGCTCGGGCGCGTGCTCTCGCGCTCGTACATGCCACCGGACGCTTGCCCGGAGATCAATGAATGGGAAAAACATTCCCGTTTGTTGATCTCAGCCCCCCAGCAATGATCGGCTGCTTCTATGAGAAGCAGCGCGATCATTGTGAAAAAAAAAAGTTTCCCAGCCTCATTGAATGTCCTGTAAACGTACTTCCGACGCTTCCAGGACGCATGCACAAAAAAGCACTGTGGCCATCTTGTGGCCAAATAGAAAAGAGACTCCAAAACATTTTTCGTATACAAATACATACTTTTACGCTATAAATTAACTCATTACCTCCCACACTCCACAATTTATTTATTTTTTTGTAATAAAAAGTAAAAAATAACAATAAAAAAACAAAAACAAAAAAAAAACCATAAATAGTTACCTTAGGGACTGTACTCTTTAAATATTTATATCAAGAGGGTACAACACTGTTACTTTATAAACTGTGGGCTTGTAATTAGGGTTGGATGCAAAACTCAAAAAAATGCACCTTTATTTCCAAATAAAATATTGGCGCCAAACATTGTGATAGGAACATAATTTAAACGGTGTAATAACCGGGGCAAATGGGCAAATACATTTCATGGATTTTAATTACAGTATCATGCATTATTTAAAAACTATAATGGCCGAAAACTGAAAAATAGTGATTTTTTTCCCCACATTTTTCCTATTTTCCCATTAAAACACGTTTAGAATAAAATAATTCTTGGCATAATGTCCCACCTAAAGAAAGCCTAATTGGTGGCGAAAAAAAACAAGATATAGTTAATTTCACTGCGATAAGTAATAATAAAGTTATAGACGAATGAATGGAAGGAGCGCTGAAAGGTGGAAATTGCTCTGGTGCTCAAGGGGTGAAACCCCTCAGTTGTTAAGTGGTTAACATCACAGCAAGACTTTCTTTTTTTTTTTTAATGTACAAACTCAACCATAACTGGTTGTCTTTGAAGATTTCATTAATACATATAAGATTGTTTCTTTTATCTCCATCATGAAACTGAACCGTCACAGGACTCGACAAAAAAAAACAAAAAAAAACATTTTTTCACAGATGTATTTGTGCGCTAGACTTCATAGCTTCAGTCATCATAGCACCTGCGGGAGGACCTGTCTCAGCTGCTTCTGTTCTTAAACAAATCAGATTCAAACTTTTGTTCATTAACTTTTAGTGGAGAATTTAATCTAGTTGGATCCTGTGAGGCAATACAGCCTAACTTATCCATTCTCCCTCCATGGTAAATAGGGGCAATTGTGTTTTTTATATGCAGCATATGGTGTTATGGAACATTATAGTGGATCCATACAAGTCGTGAAACAATATGGTACCCCACTGGGTCATACACTGCGTGTGCTGTATAGATATCAATGTTCTGTTTCTTATGCGTTTAACGATCATTTTTAATTTCCTCTGTTGCAGAATGTTTTGACGATAACGGCAGTCGATAAAGACGACGCTGCAAATGGAGCGCGTTTCAGCTTCACGTTTCCAATGGAATATGTACATTCAAATTCAAATTTTACCTTAAGGGACCACAGAGGTTTGTGTTAATCAGGCAAATTTGAATAATTTAATTGACTTTTCCAGGAGATGCAGAGCAACTTAACCAGGTTGCTATCACTATGTAAAGCTCATGGAAGTAATTAGCAGCCAGTAGCAGAGGATGGATATTTGTCTTTTTACTAAAATAGGCTCCATATCAACATATAGTAGAATGTAATGCATTATTCAGGATAGCCATTCATTATCCAGGCCTTTTTTTTTTTAAATCAGAAATAGCTATATATTGATGCATGTTAGTATGTAGTGTCCTCCCCCCCCCCACTTCTGGTGATCTTTAGCCCAGGCTATTTAGTTATGCAGACTTCTGCCCAAGAGCGCGCTGGGAAACCAAGTGTTGTTACTCTGAAGCAGACAACAAACATTCCGCAATGATGCATCTTGCCAGCAGTATAGATATCGCCCCTTGTGATCATTTTAAGTATGCAAATAAGGGTGAGGAAAGATGTTATTTATGATGGGCAAACAAGAACTAAAACAATCATAAATGAATGTAAGCCTTACAAAAGTTTCAGGCCGCCCAGTACACCTTCAGAGGTTACAAAAGGTAACACCCTAAGAATAAAGCTGGGCTGATATAGGTTTGTGATAGTTTTATAGTGAAAGTGGAGTTTTCTTTGAACATTGGGTGTCAATGCACAATCTAGTGGTTTAACCTCCCTGGCGTTCTATTAAGATCGCCAGGGAGGCTGCGGGAGGGTTTTTTTTTAATAAAAAAAAACTGTTTCATGCAGCCAACTGAAAGTTGGCTGCATGAAAGCCCACTAGATGGCGCTCCGGAGGCGTTCTTCCGATCGCCTCCGGCGCCCAGAATAAACAAGGAAGGCCGCAACGAGCGGCCTTCCTTGTTTTGCTTACATCGTCGCCATAGCGACGAGCGGAGTGACGTCATGGACGTCAGCCGACGTCCTGACGTCAGCCGCCTCCGATCCAGCCCTTAGCGCTGGCCGGAACTTTTGTTCCGGCTGCGCAGGGCTCGGGCGGCTGGGGGGACCCTCTTTCGCCGCTGCTCGCGGCGGATCGCCGCAGAGCGGTGGCGATCAGGCAGCACACGCGGCTGGCAAAGTGCCGGCTGCGTGTGCTGCTTTTTATTTTGTAAAAATCGGCCCAGCAGGGCCTGAGCGGCGACCTCCGGCGGTGATGGACGGATATATTCGTCCATACCGCTGAGGAGGTTAATTGTCGTAATGCATTGCAATGTTGCGGTAGTTATAGCATTTACATAGTGCAGGTTCCACAATTAGTGCAAACTGGGTTAACCACTTGAGGACTGTAAGCTTACACCCCCCTAGTGACCAGGCTGTTTTTTAAAGTTTAGGCCACTGCAGCATTAAAGTGGACCCAAATTAAAAATACAAGATTTCAGAAATAAAATCTATTTTCTAAATTATAATAATAAATAGCAGCCTTTTTTCAGCTGCATGATGACAAATATCAAAATATTTTAAATTTATTGGAGGAACCCCTCCCTTTCATTTTGCCGGGTCAGAATCCGGCGAACTGGTGGAGTAGGTGGTGTCCGGCAAAGGAGGAATTGCTAATGGCTGCCACCTGTATAACCCTAGTTATGAAAACAGAAGGGTGAAAAGCATGCACTGAAATTCTCATTGGCTTGAAGGAGTGTTTATTTATCTCTGTATGTGTCAGAGTGGTGCAACTAAATATTTTGAATTAAAAAAATGTTTGGTTTGGGTCAGCTTTAAGGCCTCACTGCAGGACCATACAACGCAGCACACAAGTGATTTCCACCCCCCCCCCCCCTTTTTCTACCCATTAACAGAGCTTTCTATTGGTGGGCTCTGATCCCTGCCGCCCTGTTTGTTTATTTATTTATTTGTTTTTTTTTAAATAAATTTCACTATTTTTTATTTTATTTTATAACGAGCCCTTCCTCCCTCCCCATAGGCAGCCTATGACAGCAGATCGCTCTACAGCACTTCCGTAGATCGCAGCGCTGTACCACGTAAATAGACATTGGTTTTGCCGTCTAACAGTCGCCTAGTGGAGAGACTGAGAGACTGATGATGGAGTGGAGTTCCGTCATTCAAGCGGAGATGCGCACGTGCATCGGCGCCTGATCTCCTGCAAACTCTGCCCCAGGACTTCACACCAATTGGCGTTGAGCGGTCCTGGGGCTGCCGCCACATCCACGCCAGTTGTTGTGGATCGGTCGGCAAGCAGTTAAGCGCACGTTGCTATAATGATGCATGTAATGTAAGTAACATTTAGAAACGCATGTTACCAGGTGCGTAACCATTAATCCTAAGGCCCCCAGAAAAACTGTGATGGGGCTCCCCAATGCTCACACCCTTTCCCTTGCCTACCCTTGGTGACCCTCACAGCCTAGGGGCCCACCTTACAATGGTCATATAACATGTGTGGTCCCCATAATCTTCGCACCTATAACAAGTGTAGTCACAGAACCAGTGGATCTGAAGGATGGACCCCTTTATTGGAGGAAGAGAAGATTAGTAGTTGGGGCCCCCTCACACCTCTGGGACGCCCTGCAGTTGCAGGGGCTACTCTCCTATAGTTACGCCCCTGCGTGTTACCCAGGTGACATGGGTTGCATGGATTGTGCAATGTCCACTATGTAAGTGCCGCTAAATTTGCTGAATGTTGTCTAGGCAAGCCAGATTTATCGCTGATTGGTGCATCAACACCCACTGTCATTCTGTGTTGTTGTTGTTTTTTATACTTTTGGCCATTTTCCTTTCTTTAACTTCAGTTTTGCTTAAAGCGGATCCGAAATGAAAAACTAACTATAACAAGTAACTTGTCTATATATCTTATCTAAAGTTTAGATAGTTTACACAGCAAATCTAGCTGCAAACAGCTTTAATAGAAAATTAGTATTTCTTCCTGTGATACAACGACAGCAGCCATGTTGTTTGTAAACATTACACACAGGCAAGCTTATCTGTATCTTGAGCACTCAGCCTGTGAAAAAAAACCTAATTCCCCCTCCTCCCTCCTCCCCTATGCCTCTGAAATCAATGGCTAGTAATACCTCCCCCTCCTCCTGCCCAGACTGAGCTCCCATGAGCCCTTGTTACTGCCAAGGCTCTCTAAAAACCTGTGGGCGTGGTTTATTTCTTTTATAGGGAATTAGAGTATTAAAACAAAAAAAAAAGGATTTGGCTTGAGGAATACCCTATAAACAATAGGAAAGGAACACAATTATGCAATGAGTAAAAGTTCACCTCGGATCCACTTTAAGGTCAGCTCTACGGTGGAATTTAATCCATTCATTTTAATTCTTTGTATTAAGGTCTAGCTGGGTTTAGCTCAAGATTAGGAACTGTGTTAGAAAATTACTATTTGAGAAACAACGCCATAAACACTGAAGACAGATTTAAAAACTCTGATATGTGAGTCCATTATTGACCTTTAAAGGGAATATATTTTCCTTTAATGGTACCCTTTTTAGTGTTTCCTAGATGTAATTACCTGAGTTGTAAAAAAAAAAGAGAGAAAAATAGCTTGCTTTTATCCAGTGGCCACTCGTGGTTCTCAAGTGCTAAGTAAGAAATCCTACTTTATGTAAAAAAAAAAAAAAATATATATATATAGGGGTTATAACTGAGGAGAGCATGCTGTGGTAAAGGGCTGAGCCACATTCTCCAAGTAATATCTCCCATCATGCAATACAAATAAACACGGAATAATTTTGCTTTCCAAATTGATTTTTTTCCTTCTGAGCCTCTGATGAAATCCTTTTGTGTAGAACATTCTTAACGGAGCAATTACTCACACATACATCAATAGCCCTGTAAAAGATGTCAGGTTTTTTCTTTCTGTTGGGGAAAATCACATGCTATCAAAATGTATGAGATTAGAATGGAGTTGTGCTGCAGCTTCTCTGTCTTATACAAATCAAGCAGATTACAATGTAAAAATGTGTTGAAAATGCATTGACGTTTTGTCAGGAGAGGGAGGAGACAGCCCAGAGTGGATGATTGCCTTAAAGGAGATGTGTGCTTTGAACATAAAGAGGCTAGATTAACTATAAATTGCTCAAATAAAGCAAGTATGCTGTGTTAGCTTGTAATCAACAATTTATGAACATTAAATAATATGTGAGGGTTTTTGAAGCAGAAGTAAACATATCCAATATCGAATACAAGAGGGACCTGGGAGCAGTTGCTGAGTCGCAGACTGACTGAAGGGGTCTAGAAATAAAGTGTGATAGCCTGTTTAGAAATTTGCCAGTGACAGGTGTGTGCACCTGGCAGGAATGTAACAAGGTGACCCTAGGTGGGTACATTTTAAAACGCTGCAAGCTAATTTGGGTGTGGGCGTAATAAAAAGAAATAAAAACGGTTTAGGGAGCATTTTATAGCAGTAGCATAATATTGGGAACTTTACCAATATTCTACAACCTAATTGATCCTACTCTCACACAGAACTCTCCCAACTCTCACACAGGACCCCCCTGGTGGACAACTAATACCCCCCGCAACTAATAACCCAGTTGGCTGACGGTGTAATGGTTAAGGGTTCTGCCTCTGACACAGGAGACCTGGGTTCGAGTCTCGGCTCTGCCTGTTCAGTAAGCCAGCACTAATTCAGTAGGAGACCTTTGGCAAGTCTCCCTTACACTGCTACTGCCAATAGAGCGCGCCCTAGTGGCTGCTGCTCTGCTCTGGCGCTTTGAGTCCGCAAGGAGAAAAGCGCAATATAAATGTTATTTGTCTTGTCTTGTCTCTTGTCTTGTCTAATAACCCCCCCAAACAACTAATAACCCTCACCGGGCAACTAATAACCCTCTCCCAGGCAACTAATGACCCTCCTGCTGGGCAACCAATAACTCTCTCCCCTGCAACTAATAAACCCCAACTCCCCCCCCCGGACAGTTAATAACCACCCCACCTAACCTTAACCCCCCCTTCGCGCCCACTATTGGTAGCTGCAGTTCCCATAGCGGGCAGCCTAGCGCCCACCTGTTTTTGGTTGTGCTACAATTAGCTGCTCCGCTTCAGGCCCCCAAGCAAAATTTCCATGGTAGTTCCCTAACCTGAGACCCGCCCCCTCATATGGCCAACACTCAAACATCCCAACCCCTCCACTTATCAGTACTTACTCTGATGAGTGGAGGGGTTCGGATGTTTGTGTGTTGCACAGGGAACAGTGTGATAATTACCTGCTCCCGCTGCTTTGGGTCTCCTCCTTCTCCCAGCAGCCACTTGCTCTATGGTGCACACCCAGCTCCCAATCATGTGCGGCTGCTGGGAGGAAGTGGAGACTCAGTGCAGCACTGGAGCGGGAAAATATGACACAGCTCTCTGCACTACTCAGCAAGGTAGGAGGGAGGAGGAGCAGAAGACCCCCATAGCCCCCCAGCTGTAGTTACGCCATTTGCACCTGAGTTGCAAGCACAGTATCAGTATTTCTTGTTGGGTAAATAGCAAAGAGGAATGAAACCCGGAACAGTACCTAAATGTCTTCTTTATTGTTGTGGCTCAAAATACACAAAATACAGGCATAGTATAGTGGGTTCTGGGAAATGTTGAACATGATGGCTGGTTTGCATCTCTCCAGCACTTTTGGAAAGTCCCGGACTGTTTCTGACAGATGATTATCTGCCTCTCAGCTTATATAAATGGAGTGCCCATAGTAT
The DNA here is from genome assembly GCF_040937935.1 of Hyperolius riggenbachi. NCBI lineage: Eukaryota > Metazoa > Chordata > Amphibia > Anura > Hyperoliidae > Hyperolius > Hyperolius riggenbachi. The sequence continues at coordinate 71,282,786 of NC_090656.1, read as the reverse complement.
GCCAAACACAGTGCCACCTATCAGCCAGAACAATGTGAGTGCATTACTATTGAGTTTGGTTTTTGGTGGGTAGTACTTGATGGGTTGTGCCTGAGGTTTGAATGGACACAAAAATCTCAGGTGCTCTTTAGGTGTGATGTGGAATCCTCCTCCCTTCTAAAACTGGTACTTGATATATCACTTAAAGGGACACCGAGCAGTGCAGAAACTATGGAAAGATGCATATCATTTTAAAGCTCTGTTTCTCCTCTTTCCAACGATATATAAACCGCCGCCCTAACGCCTTTTAGTTTTCGCTATTAATTCGCTTTAAAATGATATCCATCTTTCCATAGTTACATTGTATTACACAGGCCGACTTTTTCTGCTGAATGGAGCTGCTGACACTGGGAAAAGTGTCGTCCTGTGTAATACAAGTAACTATGGAAAGATGGATATCATTTTAAAGCTCTCTTTCTCCTCTTTCTGGCGACACCTAAATCGTCGCTCTACGCCTTTTAGTTTTCTTTATTTTTGCGATTGAAATCGCGGTCGCGGCAATTTCAATCGCGAAAATAGCGAAAACTAAAAGACGTAGGGCGGCGGTTTATATATCATTGGAAAGAGGAGAAAGAGAGCTTTAAAATGATATGCATCTTTCCATAGTTTCTGCACTGCTCGGAGTCCCTTTAAGTACACACTGTAAAGATACCTGGTTAAGTGCATCCAAACTCAAAATAGTAAGGGCTTTGTATGTTAATTGATCTTTCTGTCTTCAATCTGTCAACAAAATATACTTTCTACCACAGTTTCCAGAAGGCTAGCATAGCTTGTCCATGAACTGAAGTCAGAGGTCTGTGTATACTATTACAGTGTTAAAGCAACTGACGTCTTTCCTTCTATCATTTACAGATAACACAGCAACTCTCCACATTGGACGAGTATCTTTCAGCCGTCAGAAACAGAAAATGCACCTGCTTCCAATTGCAATAAGTGACCAAGGAATCCCAGCGTTGACGAGTACCAATACCCTCACCATCCGCATCTGTAGCTGTAACAGTGACGAATCTGTCATCTCTTGTAACGATGAACCACTGTCGCTCAATGCTGGTCTAAGTACTGGAGCACTGATCGCCATCCTGGCCTGTATTGTCATTCTATTAGGTATCTACCTTCAGTAAAATATTTTTGTAACGCCATTGATTAATATACAGCAAACAATTATATAGAGATTGGGCTCTGGAGAATCAGAATTAAAATCATTTATTTTGCCAAGTGCAACAGAAGTTGTACCCGGAATTGTTTGTGGCACATACAGTATTGGTGATGGCACAGTTCAAATAAAGAAACACATATAGTTCAGGGACAGAAGAGTACACAAAGTATTCATAAGAACAACATGTATAAATATACCGGTAGCTGAGTAGGACCAGAGGGATGGCTTGAGAGCTATGTTGAACGGAGCTGTCACTTTTCCAGCAGTTCTCCACTGCCCTGTAGCTGTACAGGTGCCCTCAGAAGCTCCATGAGAAGAAGAAAGAGAGAGGTAGAGAGAGAGTGATAGAAAATATATAGCCCGGGTGTAGTCCAATGCGGGCGGAGGCCTAGCGATCAGACAAACGGCAGATCAAATGAATAGCAGCTGCAGGCGAAGGATCTCACACTGTATAGAAGCACATCCAGTATGAAGCAGCACTGCTTCAGTTTAGCTGCTACTAGGACAGATACGTGCTGCATTTTAGTGGTCATAGTATAAAAAAAGTTAGAAGGTCATATTTTTTGTAGGTCAGTGTTTATACCGAAATCTCTGTTTACTATTTATCTTATGGAAGAAGCAAAGGGAACAGCGTTCATTCCAACCCAACCTCATTTTGCTGCTCACTTCAGACATGGTAGGAAATAACAGAGCCATAAGCTTGTGTCACATCGCAGTGAGTCCATCTACCACTTCAAAGTATGGGACTTCACTCCTGCAGATGTCAGCTAAACAATATGGCAGGTAAACAAAGAGCAGCATGTCTGTACGGGGAAGAAAAACTGGAAATAACCTTATACTTATAATTGCAGTGCTAATGATACTGGATGGCATGGTAAATATCTGCTGTCTATTACATTTACATGTCTAGCTAAAAAAGATTTTGTACGTTCTTATTATCAACCCCATGGCTAGAGAGTGTACTTGATAAAGGGCCCCATCTTTGGTGTATGAAACCAGGGTTTAAGTCCTTGCTGAAGGCTGTACCTAACCAGTAAGTAGTCCTTGGGCAACGCTCCCTAATGCTCCAGACAGTGGCCTACTGGGTATGCCCTTAGTAGATGCAGCTCTTAAGCATTTTAAAGGGATCCAAGCAGCTTTTTTTTCTGCAGTTTGTCCTGGTTTCTAATTGCTGTAGGAGCTGCCATTTCCTCCTCCCTTTCCCTCTGCCCTTATTTATCCAAGTGAAGGTGTGAATGTAATCAAGTGTGACTCTCTAAACGGCTTGAAGTGCATTGTGCTATCTCCCCACCCCTCCTACTGATGAAAGGATATGTTTGTTCATTGCTACTGCTAATTAAATCAATCCTTATCTGCCTGCTCTTTGTGTGTGCAGCAGGCCGCAGAAGTGGAGAAATTACATAGTTACATAGTTATTTGGGTTAAAAAAAGATATATGTCCATCGAGTTCAACCAGAGAACAAAGTACAACTCCAGCCCGCCCCCTCACATACCCCTGTTAATCCAGAGGAAGGCAAAAAACCCTTACAAGGCATGGTCCAATTAACCCCAAAAGGGAAAAAATTCCTTCCCGACTCCAGATGGCAATCAGATAAAATCCCTGGATCATCATCATTGGGCATTATCTAGTAATTGTAGCCATGGATGTCTTTCAACGCAAGGAAAGCATCTAAGCCCCCTTTAAATGCAAGTATAGAATTTGCCATAACTACTTCCTGTGGCAATGCATTCCACATCTTAAATAAAAGCCTCTAACAAACATTTAAATATAAAAATAAGAGGTAGAATGTTTTTTTTTGTAATGGGACACATTGTTAGTATGCATTGTTAATGTGCTATTGAAATGCCCTGGGTGCTAACAATTAGAGTTGGGCCGAACGGTTCGCCGGCGAACGTGGTTCGCGCGAACTTAGGTGGTTCGCGTGCGGGTACCGCACGCGAACGTTTTGCGGAAGAAGTTCGGTTCGCCCCATAATGCACCTGAGGGTCAACTTTGACCCTCTACATCACAGTCAGCAGGCCCAGTGTAGCCAATTAGGCTACACTAGCCCCTGGAGCCCCACCCCCCTTATATAAGGCAGGCAGCGGCGGCCATTACGGCCACTCGTGTGCCTGCATTAGTGAGAGTAGGGCGAGCTGCTGCAGTCTCTCATATAGGGAAAGATTAGTTAGGCTTAACTTCTTCCTGGCTGCATACCTGTTCTGTTCAGTGAGCCCTCAGCCCACTGCATACCTGTACTGTGATCCTGCCACTGCATACCTGTTCAGTGATCCTGCCACTGCATACCTGTTCTGTGAACCCACCCACCACCACTGCATACCTGTTCAGTGATCCTGCCACTGCATACCTGTTCTGTGAACCCACCCACCACTGCATACCTGTTCAGTGATCCTGCTGCCACTGCATACCTGTTCTGTGAACCCACCCACCACTGCATACCTGTTCAGTGATCCTGCCACTGCATACTTGTTCTGTGAACCCACCCACCACCACTGCATACCTGTTCAGTGATCCTGCCACTGCATACCTGTTCTGTGAACCCACCCACCACCACTGCATACCTGTTCAGTGATCCTGCCACTGCATACCTGTTCTGTGAACCCACCCACCACTGCATACCTGTTCAGTGATCCTGCTGCCACTGCATACCTGTTCTGTGAACCCACCCACCACTGCATACCTGTTCAGTGATCCTGCCACTGCATACTTGTTCTGTGAACCCACCCACCACCACTGCATACCTGTTCAGTGATCCTGCCACTGCATACCTGTTCTGTGAACCCACCACTACATACCTGTTCTGTGAACCCACCCACCACTGCATACCTGTTCAGTGATCCTGCTGCCACTGCATACCTGTTCTGTGAACCCACCCACCACTGCATACCTGTTCAGTGATCCTGCCACTGCATACTTGTTCTGTGAACCCACCCACCACCACTGCATACCTGTTCAGTGATCCTGCCACTGCATACCTGTTCAGTGAACCCGCCACTGCATACCTGTTCTGTTCAGTGGACCCGCCACTGTATACCTGTTTAGTGAACCCGCCACTGCATACCTGTTCTGTTCAGTGGAGTTTGGTGTGTCAGTGTGAAGCAGTACCTTAATTACACTACCTGATTGATGTATACACATGCAAGATGTTTTAAAGCACTTTAGGCCTGTCATTTAGCATTCAATGTGATTTCTGCCCTTAAAACGCTGCTTTTCGTCAAATCCAGATTTTTCCCGGGGACTTTTGGCGTGTATCCCACTCCGCCATGCCCCCCTCCAGGTGTTAGACCCCTTGAAACATCTTTTCCATCACTTTTGTGGCCAGCATAATTATTTTTTTTTTTCAAAGTTCGCATCCCCATTGAAGTCTATTGCGGTTCGCGAACTTTAACGCGAACCGAACCTTCCGCGGAAGTTCGCGAACCTAAAATCGGAGGTTCGGCCCAACTCTACTAACAATGGTGCTCGGTTCACATTAAGTGTCGATGGGTTAAAAGTGCTATAGAAATGTTAGTATTTTATTTTCATTTTCACAATACATCAGTGCTAGTGTCTTTTTTTTTTTATTACAACTTTCTAAGCTAGTTTCACATTTAGCCCCCCTGAAGGTATAATACAACCCAAGTTAGTGCTCACTACAATATTGTGCATGGAATGGAACTATAGGTTTCTCCTCTCTTCTAGGCAACAAGCATGTGATCATGAAATTGAGCCACTAGCTCTGATCATTTGATTCTCTTTGTACCACTTCCTATGCAGGGTGTAGAAAAAGGTAGATTTGACATATGAAACTATGATTGATTCTCTAATTAGCTGGAACTGCTTATCAGTGTCATCACCATTTCCTGTTTTATCCCTCGGGATTTTTTCCACAGGAGAAATCATGTAGAAGAAATTGTCTCTTTCTTATGTATGTGACACAAAAAGTATAAAAGTCTTACAATTTTTGCTTTTCTTTTCCACTTCAGTGATTGTCGTGTTATTTGTTGCACTGCGGAGAGAAAAGAAGGAACCCCTGATCGTATTTGAGGAAGAAGATATTCGTGAGAATATAATAACGTATGATGATGAAGGTGGAGGAGAGGAAGATACAGAAGCTTTCGACATTGCCACTCTACAAAATCCTGATGGAATTAATGGATTTATTCCACGTAAAGACATTAAGCCCGAGTACCAATACGCACCACGAGATCTTGGAATAAGACCAGCCCCAAACAGCGTTGATGTTGATGACTTCATCAACACAAGGATACACGAAGCTGACAGTGATCCGACTGCTCCCCCTTATGACTCAATTCAGATCTATGGATACGAAGGGCGAGGTTCTGTTGCTGGTTCCCTCAGCTCTTTAGAATCTGCCTCAACCGATTCGGACCTGGACTATGATTATCTACAAAACTGGGGACCTCGATTTAAGAAACTAGCAGATTTATATGGCTCCAAAGACACTTACGAGGATGATTCTTAACGATAAAGTACTAAACTTGGCCTTAAGAACTGTGTTATGTTCTCAAGAGAAAAAAAGGACTGAGAAACCATTAACAGGTATTTTTTTTAAGGAAATAAAGTATAATAAAGAGGCCTCTTTGACCTTATAAGGTCCATAAGGCAGAATTCCTTCCAGAACAAGGACTTGAGTGGTGGTAGATACTGTGAAAACCCTACAACCTGTGTTGAAGTTGTCAGTTATCTGGGACTAAACCACTTGGCAAAAAGAGCCAGATTGTGAAATGCAGGAAAACGCTTGATTCAAAGGGGGATTTTTTTACAGTATGAAACATAACCATCCAGATCCATGTCCGATAAAGCTTCCACAAAAAGTTAGAAAGGATAACAGTTCTGAGCTGTAACGTCGCCTTAAACTACGGACACTTTATATGTAGTGCATTTTTAAACTTGAAAAAAAAAATGTCAAAAATTTACAAAAAAACACTATAATATTCAGCCAGCTTCAACTCATATTATGTGTGTACAGTAAAATGTACAATTATACTGTCTCTTGAGCATCAGACTTGTTACTGCTGATTCTTGTAAATCTTTTTTGCTTATAATCCCGTCTTAAAAACTAATACGTGCCAGAATCGCACCCTATTTCTATGTCATTTTTAATGTATCTATTTGTACAATTTTAAAATTCTTATTTTAGTATACATACAAAAAATATCAGTATTCTGACATGTTACAGCATCACACTTATATTTTATGAACATCGTACTGTTGCTTTAATATGTGCTTCAATATACGAAGCAAACTTTGAAATAAAATTGACTTTTTTTTTTACTTTTTCTTTTGTGACTTGTAGATCTCTTTTAAAGATGTATTTTTTTTAAAGAGAATGTATAGTGTTATATATATATATATATATATATATATATATATATCAATTGAATGTTTATGGTTGTTTGGAACTCCTCGATTTGTACAGAAAAAAATAACGTGTCTTTAATCATGTTGGCTGTAAGTACATTCCCAATTATTAGCCAAATATTCAGACTTGAGCAACCACAATTGAGTCCTACAAATCACTGTACATAATGTTAACACAATTACAAAACAAGAATGCTTTCATAGATACACGGCTTGCTTATCAGACCAGCAAGTGATGCTGAAAATAATTAAATGAGTACATTAATAAAATAAACATTCATTTGTAACATTTCAGGTTTTTTTTAAATAATATGCTCTCATTTAGTTCTAAACCTAAATATATATATATAAAAGAGGATACTCACTGTGCATTCACTTTCTTCCTTTACTTCCTGTGTTCCTTCCTATTGTCCTACCATCTGACCTTCCTTACTCCCTTCTTTCCTTTTTCCCTCCATTCTTTTTCTTTCTTCCTTTCTTCCTTTGCCACTCTTTGCTTCACTTCATTAAAAAAAAATCTTTTACCTGTCTGACTTCCTCTTCTTCCTTCATTTCTTTTTTCTTCCCCTCCCTTTTTTTCTCCATCCTTATTTTTTCCCTTCTCCTTTCTCTCTCCATTTTTGCCTTTCTTTCTCCATTTCTTCCACCCCCTTTTCTTTTCTCCACTTCCCCTCTCTGTTCCTTCTTTTCTTCATCCCTTTTTTACACTCTGTTTTTCCCTTCCCGCTCCCTTCTCCTTCATTTCTCATATTTCTCTTTCACTCTCTAACCCCCCCCCCTCTGAGGCGGCTTTTGGGGGGGCAAGTGGAGCGATCATCCCAAGACCCCGCACCTGTAGGGGGCCCCACAGTCAAGCCCGCCATACCATGCTTATGATGGTGGTGGTGAAGGAAAGGTCTACAGAAGTCTAGCTGTTTGTGTTCTGAGCAGCATGTCATTAACAAATACACAGATCTTCCTCTTTTGTTTTACACACCTTATATTTTGCACCAACCTCCCTTTCATTGCTTAGGTTTTTGTCTTCAGCATACTTAACTGTACTATGCCGTTTTCATTTTTGTAATGTATTTCTGCACTGACGAAAACGTGCCAAATGTCAGCTAAAGGTAACATGCAAGAGCTTCAGCCTGAGAGTCCCAGGGGCATTTAGGTCAGTCGAGCATACACTGGAGCCAGAGGGGGCTCAGGCTGGAGCCTCCAGACTGGCTGGGGATTTGTGCTAGGTTTGATTGGAAGCTAGGGATAGGTGGAGGCCGGCTGGGAAGCTTGGGGTGTATGCCCAGTCTGGCTGGGGATGGATGCTCGGCTAGATGGAAAAAGGTGGACGGGTTCTAGGCTGGCTGGTGAGCTGATGATGGGTGCTTGGCAGCCTTGGAGAGACGGATAATTATATATATATATATATATATATATATATATATATATATATATATATATATATATATATATATGGTGTGCCATTTATATGGATACACCTTAATAAAATGGGAATGGTTGGTGATATTAACCTCCTGCTCGTGGCACATTGTATATGTGAGGGGGGAAACTTTTCAAGATCGGTGGTGACCATGGCGGCCATTTTGAAGTTGGCTATTTTGAATCCAACTTTTGTTTTTTAAATAGGAAAAGGGTAATGTGCCACATCAAACTTATTGGGAATTTCACAAGAAAAACAACGGTGTGCTTGGTTTTAACATAACTTCATTCTTTCAAATGGCCGACTTCAAAATGGCCGCCATGGTCACCACCCATCTTGAAAAGTTTTCCCCCTCACATATACTAATTCGCCACAAGCAGGAAGTTAATATCACCAACCATTCCCATTTTAAGAAGGGGTATCCATATAAATGGCCCAATATATATATATATATATATATATATATATATATATATATATATATATATATATATATATATATATTGTCCATCTCTCCATATGTGTGTGTCTTCCTTTTTCTCTCTCTTCTTTTCTTCATCCCTAGTTAGCTTTCTCCCTTCCTTCATTCCTTCCTTTCTTCCAGTGGCGTAGCTACAAGCCTCGGGGCCCTGATGCGGAATTTGGACCCGGGCCCCCATCCCGATGTGGAATTTGGACCTAGGTCCCCCCCACCCTACATTAAATAGCCAGGTATAGGCGTCTCAAGTATAGGTAGACAGGAATAGGTGCCCTCATTATTGGGAAGCAGGAATAGGGGCCCCCAGTTTTGGTAGCCAGGTATGGGTGCTCCAGTATAGATAACCCAGAAATAGGTGCTCCCAGTATGGGTAGCCAGGAATACATGCCTCAGTATAGGTAGCCAGGCATAGGTGCGTCCAGTATAGCCAGGAGTAGGTGGCTCAGTATAGATAGCCAGGAATAGGCTACCGACTCCAGGTACCTAAAAATTGCTCCGACTCCTCAGCTCCATAGCCCTACCTCTGGGGACAGTCGGTGACTATGTACTTTTTAAAGTGACACAGAAAATGTCTGTGCTATAAAATAAATAATATGGTAGGACATCAGGTAACGACTATGTTGGGAATTAAACTATTAGCTTCTGTGAGGTACAGTTGCTGACATAATTGTGTACCTTGTAAAGCACAGGGGGGTCAGGGGGGGAGATAATCAATTCTATATACAGTAAATTAAGATGAGCGAGTGGAGTGTGAGATGGGGAAATAGAGAGTGATGCTGGAGAAAACATAAGAAAGGAAAAGTCAAGGAAAGAGAGGGGGGACGTATAGGAAAGTAGGAGAGTGTGGGAAAGGGGAAGATAAAGAGGTATAGAAAAGGGGGAGACAGATTGGGGGGATATGGAGCAAGATTTAGCTGAGAAAACCTGACACCAACACCCTGCATTGTGGAGGAGAGCACATGCAGAGCCTGACACAGAGTAGACCACACGATGACAGGGGGAGAGAGGGGAGACCAGAAGACCAGAAAGTATACAGCCGGCAGGTTATCTTTTAATCTTAATTGCCTAAACTAGTTCACAGTTCCTTTCTCTGCTCCCGTAATTACAGACATCAGCATGTCATAACGTCAGTGTGATAGCCTGTGAGACTTGTGTGATGCTGGGTGAGTAGTGAAGCCCAGTGCAGCGGCAGAGGGCTGCGCAGGACTTACTTGTCCACAGTTGTGTGCTCGTTCTCTGAGCATATCTGATAGCCGGAGGGTGGAGCAGGAAGGAGGGGGGCAGAAGTGAAGAACTGCAGACAGCGCTGCAAGCTCTGTGGTCACTTGCTGCCTGCTGGAAACAGAGAGAGGAGCGGCCATCCCTCGTTTCCGTTTCCTGTGTACAGCAGTCTGCATATGTAGAGTTGCGAGTGCGGCAGAAAACTGGCTCTGATGTGGGGAGGACGAGCGAGCCCCTCGGGGCCCCTAGGGCCCTGGGCCCGGTCGCACAGGCGACTGCTGCGACCGTGGCCCCTACGCCCCTGCTTTCTTCTCTCTCTCTCTTTCTCCCTCCTTTTTGTCTTCTCCATCCCTTTCATCCATCATTTTTTTTAATCCTATCTTCCTTCCTCTCTTCATCACTCACTTCCCTCCCTCTGTTCTGTAATTTCTTCAACTCTCTCTCCCACCTTTCCGTCCTCAGTTCATTCCCTCCTTTTTCCTACCATTCCTTTCTTTCTTCTGCTATTACAACACATCCTCCCATGCTTTATTCCTGCATCATTACTATAACCCTATTTATTTTGTCTTAGTTTACACCAAGGTGTACTGACTCAAAAATCAACACCAGCCACTGGGATTTTCCACATTATACAAGGCTTATGTTCTAGGATGAGACAAGTTCAACAATTAATTCCCATTCAAGACAATGTAAGCTGTTAAATTGTGCTCCACATCTATAACGTTGACTCTGCTTACACCTCATAGAAGGAAATAAATGAAACCTGCTAAATCAACTTCAGCTGTGTTCATCAGCACAGGCCATATTGGAGGTCAGACTGAATTCTTGCAATGTGCTGTGGGACATTTAAAACCACAGGCCAAACTTTCAGTCGTAAAGCTCAGAATGTATGCAGGGTTCCAAACAGTATTAACTATTTGCAGGATAACAAACCTATTTGTATAGAATATAACGTCTCAAAAATATTTTTTTTTAAAGACCACCGTATACGTAAATATTTTTAAATGCAACACAGGACTGAAATTTAATGAGAGGCAATACCTTAAAGACCTTTATTATTATTATTATTTAGTATTTATATAGCACTGACATCTTCTGCAGTGGTGTACAGTGTATATTGTCTCGTCAATTAACCATCTCTCAGAGCGGTTTACCATCTAATACCTACCATAGCCATACCATGTCTATGTATGTGTCGAAGTCTAGGACCAATATATGTATGGTGTAGTGAATGTATCATAGTCTAAGGCCAATTTAGGTGAAAGCCAATTAACATGCCTTTATGTTTTTGGGATGTGGGAGGGAACCAGAGTGTGTGGAGGAAACCAACGTGTACATGGGGAGAGCATACAAACTCTGTGCAGATAGTACCCTGGCTAGGATTCAAACTGGAGACCTACCACTGCAAGGTGAGAGCACTATCCACTATGCCACAGTGCTGCCCAGATGCATATACCTGTACTTTTATAGGGGAGTAAGCACAGTCAGTGATGTGTTCCACTGAAATGAAGCACAGTATACATTAAAAACTTACAGGAAATGGTAATGCTTCATACACATATAATAAAAGCCAAAACAGAAAAATAGTCCTAAAAAATTTATAAGTATATTAAAGGACCACTATCATGAAAAAGTAAACACATACAAATAAGAAGTAATTTCTTACAGAATAAAATGAGCCATAAATTACTTTTCTCCTATGTTGCTGTCACTTACAGTAGGTAGTAGAAATCTGACATTACTGACAAGCTTTGGATTAGTCCATCTATCTCTTCATGGGGGATTCTCAGCCTGGCCTTTATTCTTTATAAAGACAATCCCAGAAAATAATTTATACAAATATGCAAGCCAGCTTCCCTGTTCACTGCACACTTTTTTTTGCAGTTTGATGGAGCAACTGCCATTCACTAAGTGCTTTTGAAAATAAATAAAACTCTGAGAACCCCCCATGAGGAGATAAGCTAGTCCAAAACCTGTTGGTTCTGCCAGATTTCTACTATCTACTGTAAGTGACAGCAACAAATGAGAAAAGTAATTTATAGCACATTTTACTCTAAAAGAAACATGCTTCGTATTTGTATATGTTGACATGTACTTAAAATGTTACGATTTGAGTGAAAGTGGTCCTTTAAGCCAGCACCTTTTGGCCAAAACATCCTACAGAGGTTGTCAGGTGATATACTGCAACACTTATACTAAGAAATTCCAATGGGTCTATGTGGAATAACTATTTCCAAACATCTTCGAATTCTAATCAAATACATTTTTTAAAAAATTGCCTCACTGTCTATCTAAAAACATTAAATAAGAATACAATTATACTGTACAGGTTGCTGATGTCGCTTGTGTCTAGAGTTGAGCTGAAATTTTCGTAATTTCGCATTACTATAATTACGCATGCGAAATTTGCGATTACGATGCGAAATTAGCGTAGCGAAATTGCCATTAAAATCGTAATTGAAAATACCGTAAGCGTAATTTTCAACGCGAAATTTCGCGTTTCGTTCATGCCGTAATTTCGCATTAAACGCTACCGTAATTTCGCGTTAAACCGTAACGCTCCGTATAATATAAAAAAGCCGCCAACTTTAAGGGTTAATAGCAAAGCCCCCTTAAATGCTAAGAGCCTCAAATTTGGAGAATATATTAAGGAGATCAGGAGGAATAAGAGGAAAAAAATTTTTTTCAAAAAGACCTTATAGTTTTTGAGAAAATCGATGTTAAAGTTTCAAAGTAAAAATGTATACATTTAAAAACCCGCTGACTTTAACGGTTAATAGCAAAGCCTGCTTAAAGTTTAGGAACACCAAATTCCTAGGGTATATTAAGGGGATCAGTGGGAATAAGAGGAGAATTTTTTTTTTCAAAAAGACCTTATAGTTTTTGAGAAAATCGATTTTTAAGTTTCAAGGGCAAAAATGTCTTTTAAATGCGGAAAATGTCAGAACAATAGTGTATTATTTTCATAGATTCCCCCAAGTGGGAAGAGTTTTACTTACTTCGTTCTGAGTGTGGGAAATATAAAAAAAAAACGACGTGGGGTCCCCCCTCCCAGACCTCTTTAACCCCTTGTCCCCCATGCAGGCTGGGATAGCCAGAATGCGGAGCACCGGCCGCGTGGGGCTCCGCACCCTGACTATACCAGCCCGCATGGCAGCCAAGCTTTCCCCTCCCCCTCCGAGCCCTTGTCCAATCCAAGGACAAGGGGCTCTTCTCCACCTCCGATGGGCGGTGGAGGTGGAGGCCGCGATTTCCTGGGTGGGGGGTTCATGGTGGAATCTGGGAGTCCCCTTTAAAAAGGGGTCCCCCAGATGCCCACCCCCCCTCCCAGGAGAAATGAGTATAGAGGTACTTGTACCCCTTACCCATTTCCTTTAAGAGTTAAAAGTAAATAAACACGCAAACACATAGAAAAAGTATTTTAATTGAACAAAAAACATAACCACGAAAAAAGTCCTTTAATATTCTTAATTAACCATTAATACTTACCTGTCCCTTTAAATAAATGATCCCACGCAATATCCTCGGAAATGTTCTATCAGTTACAATGTAACAAAGTTATTACAATGTAACAACTTTGTTACATTGTAACTACGCCGCACCCGACGTCACTCACCGCCGCCGCCGCCACCGCGTCTGTGCTACAGGACCCGACAGAGCTCTGAGCTATAGCTCAGAGCTCTCTAAGCATCTTTGTATTTGGGCTCCAAGGAGCCCCATTGGTCCTTAGCAGACCAATGGGGTTCCTTCTGATTTGAAGGAACCCCATTGGTCTGCTAAGGACCAATGGGGCCCCTTGGAGCCCAAATACAAAGATGCTTCTCAGAGCTCTGAGCTATATAGCTCAGAATAGCTCAGAGCACTGTCGGGTCCGTGCAGGACGCTAAGTCCCCGCCGGCTCTGCTGCCCTCCCCGCCTCTCCCACATGTCACCCACATGTCACCCACATGTGGGTGACATGTGGGTGACAGATGTGGGCGGGGTGGACAGCGGGAGCCGGCGGGGACTTAGCGTCCTGCAAGGACACGTAATGCTGCGGCGGCTGAGCGGCGAGTGACGTCGGGTGCGGCGTAGTTACAATGTAACAAAGTTGTTACATTGTAATAACTTTGTTACATTGTAACTGATAGAACATTTCCGAGGATATTGCGTGGGATCATTTATTTAAAGGGACAGGTAAGTATTAATGGTTAATTAAGAATATTAAAGGACTTTTTTCGTGGTTATGTTTTTTGTTCAATTAAAATACTTTTTCTATGTGTTTGTGTGTTTATTTACTTTTAACTCTTAAAGGAAATGGGTAAGGGGTACAAGTACCTCTATACTCATTTCTCCTGGGAGGGGGGGTGGGCATCTGGGGGACCCCTTTTTAAAGGGGACTCCCAGATTCCACCATGAACCCCCCACCCAGGAAATCGCGGCCTCCACCTCCACCGCCCATCGGAGGTGGAGAAGAGCCCCTTGTCCTTGGATTGGACAAGGGCTCGGAGGGGGAGGGGAAAGCTTGGCTGCCATGCGGGCTGGTATAGTCAGGGTGCGGAGCCCCACGCGGCCGGTGCTCCGCATTCTGGCTATCCCAGCCTGCATGGGGGACAAGGGGTTAAAGAGGTCTGGGAGGGGGGACCCCACGTCGTTTTTTTTTTTATATTTCCCACACTCAGAACGAAGTAAGTAAAACTCTTCCCACTTGGGGGAATCTATGAAAATAATACACTATTGTTACCTGTGCAAAAAAAACTGACATTTTCCGCATTTAAAAGACATTTTTGCCCTTGAAACTTAAAAATCGATTTTCTCAAAAACTATAAGGTCTTTTTGAAAAAAAAAATTTTCCTCTTATTCCCACTGATCCCCTTAATATACCCTAGGAATTTGGTGTTCCTAAACTTTAAGCAGGCTTTGCTATTAACCGTTAAAGTCGGCGGGTTTTTAAATGTATACATTTTTACTTTGAAACTTTAACATCGATTTTCTGAAAAACTATAAGGTCTTTTTGAAAAAAAAATTTTTCCTCTTATTCCTCCTGATCTCCTTAATATATTCTCCAAATTTGAGGCTCTTAGCATTTAAGGGGGCTTTGCTATTAACCCTTAAAGTCGGCGGCTTTTTTATATTATACGGAGCGTTACGGTTTAATGCGAAATTACGGTAGCGTTTAATGCGAAATTACGGCATGAACAAATAACCATTGTAATGCGAAAATTACGCTTACGCGAAATTTCGCGAAATCCTTCTTCATTACGATTATGTACTTACGGCCATAATCGTAATTACACTAATTACGCGAAATTTCGCGAAATCGTAATTAGGTCATTACGCTCATCTCTACTTGTGTCTGAGGGACATTTAAAGAGGAACTCCAATGAAAATAATGTAATAAAAAAAGTGCTTTATTTTTACAATAATCATGTATAAATGATTTAGTCAGTGTTTGCCCATTGTAAAATCTTTTAAATCCCTGATTTATATTCTGACATTTATCACATGCTAATTTCTACTGCTGGCAAGTGATGTAGCTGCGGCTTGCTGTTTTGGCAGTTGGAAACAGCTGTAAATAGCTATTTCCCACAATGCAACAGGGTTCACAGACAGGAAACTGCCAAGAGTACTTACTCAGAATTTGTTTGTGGGAGGGGTTTCACCACAATATCAGCCATACAGCGCCCCCTGATGGTCTATTTGTGAAAAGGAATAGATTTCTCATGTAAAAGGGGGTATCAGCTACTGATTGGGAGAAAGTTAAATTCTTGGTCGGAGTTTCTCTTTAAGTGTACTTACAGAACCAGGACAGTATTTGTTTCCCTTTGACTAGGCTGAAATCCAAAACCATATTAATATTACAAATTGCTTTCAGTGTATCCTGAAATGTTACTACTCAGGTTCCTGTATTAGTGTCTCCATTTTGCTGCTAACACCAATTTCTGACTCTGCTTGTTTGAAAAAGATTCAAAATAATACACAGAAGGTGTGGAGCACATATAAGTGAAAAAGAAGAACTGTGTCTTAAAGTGAACCTGAGACAAAGCACCCTCATGTATTTTAACATATATATCAGTGGGGACATTGGAGAAAACACCTACCATGCTCTCCATTTCATCCTTTACTGCTCAGCCTGTTTGTTAGCAGCCCTGATAAAATCCCAGACTGAGCATTCAGTCTGGCTTTGATCAGGAATCATTATAGCTGAGTCTGTCTTCTCTGATGTCTTTTTCAAGCCCAAGCCTGCCTCCTTCTGGCTCTGATATAATGACTCAGCTATAATGATTCCTGAGCAAAGCCAGACTGATTTTATCAGGGCTGGTAACAAGCAGGCTGAGCAGTGAAGGATGAAACAGAGAGCAGGGTAGGTGTTTTCTCCAATGTTCCCACTGATATTTATGGTAAAATACATGAAGGTGCTTCGTCTCTGGTTCACTTTAAATCAAATACATTAAAACTGCTTACTGGAACACTACTGTAGGCTAGGTAGCTTCTTCCATATGCTACAAGCTGCTTAGTATCTATGCAGAATCATGAAAGTCTGATGGATGGGAATGGACAGTCCTCCTGCAACACAAGTCTTGGAGCTTGATGTGGGAACTTTCAGTATGAAGAGGATTTCCTTCCTATATAGCTAGTATGTAGTGGTTTTCTCTGTAAAAACCTGAGTGCATCATGCAGGGACAGTTTAAGACACAATGGGGCCCCAGGGTAAAGGTAACCTGGGGCCCTCTGAACCCCCCCCCCCTCCCGCAGCAAAGTCAGCCCCTAGGGCTCCTGAGCCTGCTGCCACTTACTCCCCACATCATCTATGCTCCCAAGGGCCCCTGCACCGTTTTTAGCAGTATTGTAATTCACCTGTTCCAGCATGCTGTGCTCCCTGTCTACATCCCTGAGGCTGGCTGTCTCTTCTTAATGACCTGGCCCATGTTATGCATAATGACATGGAGAAGAAACAACCAGCATTGTTGATGGAGACAGGGAGCACAGACAGAGCAGCACGCCGAGAGAGGTGAGTTACTGCCAAAATGGTGCAGGGTCCTTAGGGTGTAGTCAGGGAGAGACCTGGGGAGGGATCTAGCAACGAGGTGGGGGGGAGAAGCACTCAAGGGCCCTGAAGCAATAGCCTCCTTTGCCTTAATGGCAACATCGGCCCTGGCGTAATGTCAGGTAATCAGAACTCCAGGAATCAGTTAAGTCAAAGTTTAAGCAAGAAGTGTGGAATCAGGATGATACCATTTACTGGCTAACTTAAAAGAATAAGAGTAAGTTTTTGGCTATTCAGACTTGAATCCTGTATGCTGAAACGTTGATAAAGCACACAGGTATATCCATGCATAATTACGCACACCCCACTTTGCAGTTATTGATTTGTAAAAAATGTTTGGAATGATGTACGATTTTCGTTCCACTTCTCACATGTACACCACTTTGTATTGGTCTTTCACGTGGATTTCCAATAAAATGTATGCATGTTTGTGGCAGTAATGTGACAAAATGTGGAAAACTTCAAGGGGGCCGAATACTTTTGCAACCCACTGTATACTGTATATATATATATATATATATATATATATATATATATATATATATATATATATATATATATATATATATATATATATTATACTAGAGCTACTA
The DNA here is from genome assembly GCF_040937935.1 of Hyperolius riggenbachi. NCBI lineage: Eukaryota > Metazoa > Chordata > Amphibia > Anura > Hyperoliidae > Hyperolius > Hyperolius riggenbachi. The sequence goes on along the minus strand of NC_090656.1, from coordinate 71,265,490 downwards.
AGTCTTCAAGGGGCACTACAGCGAAAAACTAAAATTGACAGCAACATAGGACAAAAGTAATTTATGGCTCATTTTACTCTGGAAAAAATGTACTTTTTATTTGTATATGTTTGCACATATTTTACATTTTACAGTTTTTCTCTGTAGTGCCCCTTTAAGTTACAACAACCAATTACAAAACAGTAAATAAATGTGTGAAATCTGCTCTGCATCAAATATTAATAATGCTCATATGTTAAGGAAAATTGCTACACATAGATGTATGTACTGAGTCTCCAATTTTACAGAACATAAGGAAGCTGTAGGTGTTCAAAGGTCAGTTATCCCATTCACCTAGTGGGAAATTGCAGCTAGATAAAACTGCTGCTAATGTTGCAAGCAACCAAGTGTGAAATGTCAGCCCAGGCATGTTCTATGACCTACGTTGCCAAGGAGACATGGGACTTTTTTTTTTCTGCTAGGGTGGTAGTGCAAATAAACTGGGATGAACTTCTTGCCATGGCAACCTGTCCATACATGTCAAGGAGTTCTTTCATTCCTCTCTGACCCTTGCATTCTTTGCAAGGGTAACAATACCTATATGCACAATCAATTCTTGATTTTGGCCCTGTTTACAGTGGTCAGTTGCGTTGCAGAATAATTCTGCATGCCAACTCACTGCCCAAACAATTATATGGGCCTGTTCACAGTACTGCATTGTAACTGTGCACATTATTCTAACGCACTGTATGCAGGCTTTGACTTAAAGTCTATGTCCAGTCTCCGTTGCAGTTCACACTAAGGATAATGTATTATAACGTGTGCCTAATGCAGCTGGCCACTGTGAAGCTAGCCTCAGGGTATCCATTCTGTCATTGCTGCCTTCACTCGTGATGGGGAAGATCACCCTGAATTACTCCTTGTCCTCTTTTTATTTTCAAATATATTCTTTTGCAACAACATCTTTACAGTAAAACTTACCGTAAGTGAAACTAAACTGATAACATAAACAATTGTATCTATCCTCCTAATTCTAATAATAAATCTACTTTTTTACGTTTTTAAGAATAACATAAAACTGGGGGATTTCTAAAAGTCATTGTTTGTTTCAGCTCAATGAAACAGTCTGTCCCATGTCTCAGAGTGCTAAAATGTATTAATATTTTGTATTTACAAATTATTATTATTATTATTATTATTATTTTGTATTTATATGACACTGACATCTTCTGCAGCACTTTACAGAGTTATCTTGTCTTGTTACCTAACTGCTCACAATCTAATCCCTACCATATTCATATGCCCAGCATAGTCTAGAACCAATTATAAGGAGAAGCCAATTAACTTATCTGTATATTTTTGGGATATGGGAGGAAACCAGAATTCCCAGAGAAAACCCACACAGACAAGTGGAGTGCATATAAACTCCACGCACATAGTGCCCTGGCTGGGATTTGAACGGGGGCCCAGCGCTGCAAAGCAAGAGTGATATCCATTACACCACTGTACTGCCAAAAATATATGACCTATTGATGTTTATTTCTATCCCCTGTTCTCAGAAGTCCCGTTATCTGCCAGAAAAGCATTGGATGGCTGTAATTCCTTAGGTGTGAGAGACGCCAAAGTCCCTGACTGGAGAAACACTGTCAGACAGTTGCATAGCTGAATATTAACTCTTTCATGCAAAGGAAAAAGAAAAACAACACAGCATATTTATTTGTGTCCTTGGCACTGTACAGACACATGTCTATCTCATCATGTCACTTAAAGAGACACTGAAGCGAAAAAAAAATATATGATATAATGCATTGGTTGTGTACTATGAATAATTACTAGAAGATTAGCAGCAAAGAAAATATTCTCATACTTTTATTTTCAGGTATATAGTGTTTTTTCTAACATTGCATCATTCTATAATATGTGCAGATTACACAACACTCAGCATTCAAAATGATTCTTTCAGAGCAGTCTGTGAAGTAATGACCTCTCCTCTAGCAGAGAAAAAGTAAACAGTTCACTTACAGTTGAGATAATAAAAGTCAGATAACAGCCCTCTCCACGACTAACTTAGTCGGAGAGCTTAATGGCTTGTTTGCATAGAGATAACAACTGGAGTTTCTCAACTCTTCCTGTACTGGAAACAATTAGGCTATCATTCATAAAGCATTTCCGCATGCGGAAATGCTTAATACCGGTGACTTTACCGACCACTCTGCAAAATCCCCATTCATAAAGGCTCTTTCCGCATGAAAAGCTGACAGAGCCAGTGGCGGACATACGGCCGTGCAGGCCGTGCCGCCGCACGAGGGCCCCTGAAGTTCCGTTTTCTTCAGGGGCCCATTAAGTATTTTTTTTTTTTAATTTTTTTTTTATTATTTTATTCCCCGGGGGGCCCCCCGATTCCTATCCTCCCTCCCTCCCTCACCTCGGGGGGCCCCCCTCCCGATATGCGCGGCGGGAGAGCGAGCGAGCGAGCGGCAAATGCAGGAAGTCTTCAGGGCTCTCCAGGCATCCGCTAGAGGCCCAGCCGCTTAGTCTCCAATATGTCTCCAGTTGGAGACATATTGGAGACTCAGCGGCTGGGCCTCTAGCGGATGCGTGGAGAGCCCTGAAGACTTCCTGCATTTGCCGCTCACTCTCCCGCCGCGCATATCGGGAGGGGGCCCCCCGAGGTGAGGAAGGAAGGGAGGGAGGGAGGATAGGAGTCGGGCCCCCCACCCGGGTAAGCTACCCACCCGGCTACCTAACCACCTACCCACCCGGCTACCTACCTACCCACCCACCAGGCTTCCTACCTACCCACCCGACTACCTAACCACCCACCAGGCTTCCTACCTACCTACCCACCCACCCACCAGGCTTCCTACCTAACCACCCACCCAACTACCTAACCACCCACCCGGCTACCTACCCACCCGGCTACCTACCCACCCACCAGGCTTCCTACCTAACCACCCACCCAACTACCTAACCACCCACCCGGCTACCTACCCACCCGGCTACCTACCCACCCGGCTACCTACCTACCTACCCACCCGGCTACCTACCTAACCACCCACCCGGCTACCTACCTAACCACCCACCCGGCTACCTACCGGGCTAGTTACCAACCCACCCACCAGGCTACCTACCCACCCACCCGGCTACCCACCCACCCACCAGGCTACCTACCTACCTACCCACCCGGCTACCTACCTAACCACCCACCCGGCTACCTACCTAACCACCCACCCGGCTACCTACCGGGCTAGTTACCAACCCACCCACCAGGCTACCTACCCACCCACCAGGCTACCTACCTACCCACCCACCCACCAGGCTACCTACCCACCCACCAGGCTTCCTACCTACCCACCCGGCTACCTACCTACCCACCCGGCTACCTACCCACCCACCAGGCTTCCTACCTACCCACCCGGCTACCTACCTAACCACCCACCCGGCTACCTACCTACCCACCCACCCGGCTACCCACCCACCAGGCTTCCTACCTACCTACCCACCCGGCTACCTACCTAACCACCCACCCGGCTACCTACCTAACCACCCACCCGGCTACCTACCGGGCTAGTTACCAACCCACCCACCAGGCTACCTACCCACCCACCAGGCTACCCACCCACCAGGCTACCTACCTAACCACCCACCCGGCTACCTACCTAACCACCCACCCGGCTACCTACCTAACCACCCACCCGGCTACCTACCGGGCTAGTTACCAACCCACCCACCAGGCTACCTACCTACCCACCCACCAGGCTACCTACCTAACCACCCACCCGGCTACCTACCGGGCTAGTTACCAACCCACCCACCAGGCTACCTACCTACCCACCCACCGGGCTACCTACCTACCGGGCTAGTTACCCACCCACCCACCAGGCTACCTACCCACCCACCCACTCACCCACCCACTAGGCTACCTATCCACCCAACCACCCATGGGAGCTGCGCGCCGGATGGAGGCTGGGACAGGAGGTCTGCTGCTGCAGGTGAGTAAATGTTTTTGTTTTATTTATATTAGCAGGTGTATGTTCTGGGCAGGTCTGCCACATGATTGCATGTATTTTCTGGGCATATCTGCCGACATGATTGCACGTATTTTCTGGGCATATCTGCCGACTTGTTTGCACGTATTTTCTGGGCATATCTGCCGACTTGATTGCATGTATTTTCTGGGCATATCTGCCGACTTGTTTGCACGTATTTTCTGGGCATATCTGCCGACTTGATTGCATGTATTTTCTGGGCATATCTGCCGACTTGATTGCACGTATTTTCTGGGCATATCTGCCGACATGATTGCACGTATTTTCTGGGCATATCTGCCGACATGATTGCACGTATTTTCTGGGCATATATGTGTATTTTCTTGAGAAAACCTGCACAATTATGTGAATTTTCTGGGGAAAGGGTCACCAAAACTTGGGCCCACTGTCTTTGCGTTGCACTTTTCAAGGGAACCTGAGGTGAGAATAATATTGAGGCTGACATATTTCTCTCCTTTTAAGCAATACCAGTTGCCTGGCTGCCGTGCTGGTCCTCTGCCTCTTATTCTTTCAACCATAGACCCTGAACAAGCATGCAGCAGGTCAGGGGTTTCTGACAATATTGTCAGAACTGAGAAGATTAGCTGCATGCTTGTTGCTGGTGTAATTCAGTTTATTACTGCAGCCAAATAGATCAGCAGGGCCGCCAGGCAACTAGTATTGTTTAAAAGGAAATAAACCCTCACCCCGGGTTCGCTTTAAGTTACAGTTAGCTCCGCCCTCATCCGGTCATTGCCACGTCCATTTTTTGACGCGGCGCTACGCGCCGCAGGTTCTGTCCACTAGCCACGCCCATGTTTACGCGCGCCGCAGGTCATAGGGGGCCCACAATTACAATTTTGCACAGGGGCCCACTGCTGGCTGTGTCCGCCACTGGACAGAGCGATACATTTCCGCCTTGTGCGGAGTTTTTCTAGATTTATCTAGAAAAAGTTACAAACACGTCCATTCATAAAGATTAGAGCAAGCGGTATGCAGAAGGAAAATACCGCTTGCTCGACAGTAGCGATAGGCGGGCGGAATACGTGTAAATGAATGGGACGGACCTCCCAAGCAGCATCAGACAGAGGAGCGCACGGAGGGAATCGGGCAGCTTTTATCTTTCCGCATGTCTACCGCCAGCTTCCTCCAGAAAACCTCCGCACTTCTACCGCAACAGGCAACTTCTTTATGAATGACCACCCAGAAGTCTTAAGTACCGGTTGCGGAGAAGAACGGTGTTTTCCCGCACTACCGAAACTGCACCTTTATGAATGATAGCCTTAGACTGATGTATCTGATCTTAATGTTTTATTTCTTAGCTGTACTACACATACAAATCATAATATCATAATTTTTTTTTCGCTTCAGTGTCTCTTTAAGCTTCCCTTTAAGTTAGAAAAGGAGTAGAGTTTTGTCTTGCTTACGAAATTTCTTCTTATTGACAGAAGAGTACATCAGTGGGTGTTACAATAAATATAACCATGAGGAATCCATATTTGTCCTCAAGTTTCACCAGGAGATTCTGAAACTCTAGTTGAGAAGTTCTATCTTAAAATAATGATACCGGTCATATTTAAATTATATATATATATATATATATATATATATATATATATATGTATATGTATATACAGTGGGTGCGAAAGTTTCGGCAACCTTGTTAATCGACATGATTTTCCTGTATAAATCGTTGGTTGTTCCGATAAAAAATGTCAGTTAAATATATCATATAGGAGACACACACAGTGATATTGGAGAAGTGAAACGAAGCTTATTGGAATTACAGAAAGTGAGCAATAATTGTTTAACCCCTAAAGACCAGGCCTTTTTTTTTACGGAAATGGCCACTGCAGCTTTAAGGCCAAGCTGCAGGGCCGCACAACACAGCACACGAGTGATCCCCCCCCCCCCTTTTCCCCCCACGAACAGAGCTCTCTGTTCGTGAAGTCTGATCGCTCCCCCATGTTTATTTTTTTATAATAAATATTTATGGCTTTTTTTTTTAATATTATTCACAATTCATTAATATTATTTACAACTCCCTCCCTCCCCCAACCAGCCAATCCTGATGATCGACTGTCATAGGCTTCTGCCTATGAGAGGCGATCGCTCTCATATGCCCCAGGGGGACAGCCATGCCACATGGCTGTCCCCAGTACAGTGCAACTGCTGATCGCAGCACTGTACTATATGTAAAGACGACGGTTTCACCGTTTGACAGTCTCCCGGTGGTCTGAAAGCGGGGCGGACCTCCGTCCCCCAAGCAGAAGATGCACACGCAGCCTGCGCGCGATCTCCTGCAAAACAGAGCCCCAGGACTTGACGCCAATTGGCGTTAGGCTGCTGCCACGGCAGTCGGCAGGTAGTTAAACAAAATTAGGCAGGCGCATAAATTTTGGCACTGTTGTCATTAGAACTAATTATTGGAACTCAAATTGGCTTTTTAAGCTCTGGGACCCCTGACCTATATACACAGGTGAATCCAATTATAAGAAAGAGTATGTAAGGGGGTCAATTGTAAATGTCCCTCCTATTTTAATTTTCTCTGAAGAGTAGGAACATGAGGGGTCTCAAAACAACTCTCAAATGACCTGAAGACAAACATTGTTTACCATCATGGTATTGGGGAAGGATACAGAAAGCTGTCTCAGAGATTTCAGATATCTGTTTCCACAGTTAGGCACATATTGAGGAAATTGAAGACCACAGGTTCAGTTCAAGTTAAGGCTCGAAGTGGCAGACCAATAAATATCTTGCATAAACAGAAGTGACGAATGGTGAGAACAGTCAGAGTCAACCCACAGACCAGCACCAAAGACCTACAACATCATCTTGCTGCAGATGGAGTCACTGTGCATCATTCAACAATTCAGCACACTTTACACAAGAAGATGCTGTATACAAGGTTGATGCAGAGGAAGCCTTTTCTCCGCCCACAGCACAAACATAGCCACTTGAGGTATGCTAAAGCACATTTGGACAAGCCAGCTTCATTTTGGAATAAGGAGCTGTGGACTGATGAAACTAAAATTGGGTTGTTTGGGCATAACTAGAGGCATTATACATGGAGGAAAAACAACACAGCATTCCAAGAAAAACACCATCTACTTACAGTAAAATGTGGTGATGGTTCCAACATGCTGTGGGGCTTCGTGGCCAGGGCAGGGACTAGGAATCTTGTCAAAGTTGAGGGACGCATGGATTCCACTCAGTATCAGTAGATTCTGGAGACCAATGTCCAGGAATGTCCAGGAATTAGTGACAAAACTGAAGCTGCGGCGGGTCGGGTGGATCTTTCAATCAAGACAACGATACTAAACACTGCTCAAAATCCACTAAGGCATTCATGCAGAGGAACAAGTACAATGCTCTGGATTGGCCATCTCAGTCCCCAGACCTGAATATAATTGAAAATCTGTGGTGTGAGTTAAAAAGAGCTGTCCATGCTCAGAAGCCATCAAACCTGAATAAACTAATGATGTTTTGTAAAGAGGAGAGGAATGGTCCAAAATACCTTCAACCAGAATCCAGACTCTCATTGGAACCTACAGGAAGCGTTTAGAGGCTGGAATTTCTGCAAAAAAATGATCTACTAAATATTGCTTTCATTTATTTTTGTGGTGCCCAAATTTATGCACCTGCCTAATTTTGTTTAAACAAATATTGCACACTTTTTGTAAATCCAATAAACTTAATTTCACTTCTTAAATATCACTCTGTGTGTCTCCTATATGATATATTTAAATGACATTAAAATGAAAAATTATGAAAATCAACAAGGTTGCCCAAACTTTCGCATCCCACTGTAGATATATATATTACAGTCTAAAAATTAGAATTAGATACACATTTTACTGTTTAGCCAATTAGCAGCTTCAAATGAATTATCATGTTTGAGATCAGTGCACTGCTTTTGACCTCAGTTGGCAGAACTGGTTGTGCTGTAAATTCTTGGAATGCTTTGATGTCTCTCTGCCAGCATAAAATATAGAAACTGAAAACAGTTTACATCACCCCCTAGTGACAAGTGGGTGTAAACACATTACAGCAGTACTAATTAGTAGCAAAGAAATGTAACTAACAAGAAAAAAAAAAGTGCTAAAAGAAATTGACTCCCCCCCCCCCCCCCCCTGCATGGATACAATAAGTGAATTTCTGTGGGTTTCAGGAGGGTAAAGTTATAGATGTAAATTACACATAAATCGATCTCCATGATCCAGATAATCTCAATTTTAGAATTGTTCTCCTTGTTGTTTGAGAAGCATCCTCTCTGCAGATCTCTGCAGACTGTGGTGTACTGGCAATCCAGACAACCAGCATAAACTACTCTAAAGCTACTCTAAAGCTGAGTACCCATAGACAGATGGATCAGGGATCTCAGACAAACGATTATTCCCAATCCGTTTGGCCAAATCTGCTAGCATCGCTGGCATTGTCATGAACAAATAATTATATAAACAATTGTTTACACAATTGTGGCAAGACCTACGAATGTCAAAGAGGATTATAACGATCCTCCTCAATTCAATCCAGCGGTCATTCAAAAACAAACAATCACCATTGGTGGCTTGCATCGGGAAACATCATTTAAGGAATTTTTGTTAAACAATGATGCACAATATAGCAAAAAAGTTTGTGAAAAATTGTTTTTAAAAAATTGCATTGAGGGTAACTACATCACAGGAACAGAGCTGTGCATTTCTCATAAACTTAAAGGGACTCAGAGCAGTGCAGAAACTATGGAAAGATGCATACCATTGTGAAGCTCTCTTTCGCTATTTTCGCGATCGAAATCGCGGCTGCCGTGATTGCGATCGTGAAAATAGCGAAAACTAAAAGGCATAGGGCGGCGGTTTATATATCGTTGGAAAGAGGAGAAAGAGGGCTTCAAATTGGTATGCTTCTTTCCATAGTTTCTGCACTGCTCGGAGTCCCTTTAAAAGTGTGATGCTGCTGAGCACAAGCAGTGAGATGCTGAATGCTAAAGAAGTACTTTTAGGATCAACCACAGGCCTGGAACCCACTACAGCATTTTTTAAACGTTTAGGGATCGCTTTCAATCTCTACAGATTTCCCTAAACGCTCTGCCAATGTAAATGGATGGGACAGATTCCACTAGAGCGAATGTGATTAGGCAAATCGCAATAGTAGGACATGCAGCATTTTGGGAGCGTTTGAGCTTCAATGTAAAGCATTGAAGTACTGGCAAATCACTCTTGAATCACTACTCATAGCCATTTATGTGTTATTTTGAATTACTTCAAACTGTAAAAAAAAAATAGTAAATTGAAACGACCAATCAGAATTAAAATCGCTAATCACAAATCGCTATCACAATCGCTGGCAAAAAGCTTACACTTTTTAAAATCGCTCCCAAAATCGCTGGAAAACGCTCATAAAATCACTTACAAAATGCTATCTAAAAATGCTAGCAATTGCGATAACAATTTGCAACTTGTAGTGGGTTCCAGGTCTGATGGAGGTAGATTTGTGATTTAGACTTTTAAATCCCTCCTCCTAAAATATGTAGAATTCCACTTTATATACAGTGGGATGCGAAAGTTTGGACAACGTTGTTAATCATCATGATTTTCCTGTATAAATCGTTGGTTGTTACGATAAAAAATGTCAGTTACATATATCATATAGGAGAAACACACAGTGATATTTGAGAAGTGAAATTAAGTTTATTGGATTTTCAGGTCTGGGGACTGAGATGGCCATTCCAGAACATTGTACTTGTTCCTCTGCATGAATGTCTGGATTTTAAGCAGTGCTTAGGGTCGCTGTCAGGGATGAGCAGAAACTACGCCAGTGCGCATAAAAGAGGTTTTAGTACAAGCAATTTAAAGGAATTAATGCGTAAAATTTCTGCATACAGGCATAAGCATCCGCATGCACTACGCTTCACACTATGCGTATTTTAATGCATTTTCTACGAATTGCATACGAAGCGAATATTTGATTTTGAAGCTGTAGTTTGGCGAAGCGTAATTGCGTAAAACTACGCGTAGTTCCAGCGTAGCAAAGTTGGCTGACTACAACCATCCCTGGTCATTGTCTTCTTGGAAGATCCAGACCTGGCGCAGCTTCAGCTTTGTCACCGATTCCTGCACATTGGTCTCCAGAATCTGCTCATACTGAATGGAATCCATGCGTCCCTCAACTTTGGCAAGATTCCCAGTCCCTGGCCTGCACTGGCCACACAGCCCCACAGCATGATGGAACCACCACCATATTTTACTGTAGGTAGGTGTTTTTCTTGGAATGCTGTGTTGTTTTTCCTCCATGCATAATGCCTATGCCCAAATAACCAATTTTAGTTTCAGCAGTCCACAGCACCTTATTCCAGAATGAAGCTGGCTTGTCCAAATGTGCTTTAGCACAGTGTTTCTCAACATTTGATTGGTATGTACCCCTTTTCAAACCCTGTACTTGCAAAGTACCCCCTAGCATAGTAAACATTATTCCAAGTACCCCTTGAGAAATATATATTTAATCATAGTACACGATAATTGGTTCTAAACAATTTCTAAGCATTTACAATTGCTTTTAATGAGCTAAAACACTAATTTGGTGTTGTTTAAATAGTATTTATCCTTTTCTAAAACTCTAAATTTGTTATTCTTGGATACGTTTTTCAAGCCCGAGTACCCCCTGGAATCATCAGAAGTACCCCCTGGGGTACGCGTACCGCACGTTGAGAACCTAGGCTTTAGCATACCTCAAGCGGCTCTGTTTGTCCTGTGGGTAGAGAAAAGTCTTCCAATGCATACAGCATCTCCTTGTGTAAAGTGCGCAGAATGGTTGAATGATGCATAGTGACTCCACCTGCAGCAAGATGATGTTGTAGGACTTTGGTACTGGTCTGTGGGTTGACTCTGATTGCTCTCACCATTCGTCGCTTCTGTTTATCCCAAAATTTTTCTTGGTCTGCCACTTTGAGCCTTAACTTGAACTGAGCCTGTGGTCTTCCATTTTCTCAATATGTGTCTAACTGTGGAAACAGACAGCTGAAATCTCTGAGACAGCTTTCTGTATCCTTCCCCTAAACCATGATGGTGAACAATCTTAGTCTTCAGGTCATTTGAGAGTTGTTTTGAGAACCCCATGTTGCTACTCTTCAGAGAAAATTAAAAGAGGAGAGAAACTTACAATTGACTCCCTTAAATACTCTTTCTTATAATTGGATTCACCTGTGTATGTGTAAGTCAGGGGTCATTGAGCTTACCAAGCCAATTTGAGTTCCAATAATTAGTTCTAAAGGTTTTGGAATCAATAAAATGACAACAGTGCCCAAATTTATGCGCCTGCCTAATTTTATTTAAAGAGGATCTGTAACATGAAAAGATCCCCTGGGGGGTACTCACCTCGGGTGGGGGAAGCCTCCGGATCCTAATGAGGCTTCCCACGCCATCCTCCATCCATCAGGGGTCTCGCTGCAGCCCTCCGTGGAGTCCGTGCAGTGATGACGTCAATATTTACCTTCCTGGCTCCTGCGCAGGCGCTCTGACGTCTGTCGGCTCCGAACTACACGGAAATACCCGATCGCCGTCGGATCTGCTCTACTGCGCAGGCGCAAGTTTCCTGCGCCTGCGCAGTAGAGCGGACCCGAATGAGATCGGGTATTTCCGTGTAGTTCGGGCTGGAAAGCAGCCACAGCGCCCCCGCTGGAGCCAGCAAAGGTAAATATTGAACTGACAGTCGGCACAGTCGCCGGCTGTTCGGAGGGCTGCGGCGAGACCCCCGTGGGACAGAGGATGGCGTGGGAAGCCTCATTAGGATCCGGAGGCTTCCCCCACCTGAGGTGAGTACCCCCCAGGGGATCTTTTTAATGTTACAGAGTCTCTTTAAACAATGATTGTGCACTTTCTGTAAATGCAATAAACTTCATTTCACTTCTCAAATATCACTGTGTGTGTCTCCTGTATGATATATTTAACTGACATTTTATATTGTAACAACCAACAATTTATACAGGAAAATCATGACAATTAACAAGGTTGCCCAAACTTTCGCATCCCACAGTATTTCCCCTTGCCATGGTGCTGTTTAGGCTGTTGGAACCTAAATTCATGGGGAGGTTTATTTTTTTTGCATGTGTTTAATGCAGGCACTAAAATAACACTTCATTCTTAGAACTTGCAAGTGCAAAATATTGTTGCTAAAAAAGAGATGCTTAGAATTGAAGTGAAAGTGCTAAGGGAAAAAAAAAATGTTTTAGAGTTAGAAATAAGTTTTTCAAAGTGAGTTTAACCACTTCACCCCAAAATGGTTTTTACCCGGACGAGTATTGTCTGTGCCTGCGCAGTACGCTCCTGGTGACATCAGCGGTATTGAGGACACGGCAACGCAGGCGCAGTGGTTTTCAGACCTAAAACTCTGAAATTCCAGAAGTGACCCGGAGGCGGGGCCGGAGCATCGGTGAGTGGCTGCGCGGGCACAAGATGTGTGCGGGGGACCATTAGAAGCCCTGGGTAAGTTCAACTCATTTTCCCCAGATCCCCCTACAGTATTCCTTTAAAGTGGTTACCCTTCATCTACACTTTTTTTTGAAAGTAATTTATACTATACCCAGCAAACATTTTTACTTTTACAAAAAGTGAACTCAAAGTGCAATAACATAGATAAGTAATGCTTTTTTTTTGTAATGTAATGTTGAACTCGATGGACGTATGTCTTTTTTCAACCCAAATAACTATGTAACTATGTAATGTATTTAAACTATCTTTAATTAGCTTGCAGCCAGCATTTCATTTCCAAAACAGACATGTAGCTTAAATTGCTTCTTTGCACCCCTTGCAACCATTCTGTTTTGAAATACAACAATAACACCAACATTTGTATAGCATTTTTCTCCTGTTGGACTCAAAGCACTAGAGGGCTGCAGCCACTAAGGGTGCACTCAATTGGCCACCGTGCAATGTGAGGGAGTCTTGCCCAAGGTCTCCTTACTGGATAGGCGCTGGCTTACTGAAAAGGAGAGCCGGGACACAAAAAGTAGGGAAGCAGACTGTTTAACCTTCCTGGCGGTAAGCCCGAGCCGAGCTCGGGCCATGCCGCCGGAAGGCACCGCTCAGGCCCCGCTGGGCCGATTTGCATAATTTTTTTTTTGCTGCACGCAGCTAGCACTTTGCTAGCTGCGTGCAGTGCCTGATTGCCGCCGCTACCCGCCGATCCGCCGCTATCCGTCGCGCCGCAGCCGCCCCCCCCCAGACCCCGTGCGCTGCCTGGCCAATCAGTGCCAGGCAGCTCTATGGGGTGGATCGGAATCCCCTTTGACGTCACGACGTCGATGACGTCGGTGACGTCATCCCGCCCCGTCGCCATGGCGACGGGGGAAGCCCTCCAGGAGATCCCGTTCTTTGAACGGGATCTCCTGATCGCCGGAGGCGATCGGAGGGGCTGGGGGGATGCCGCTGAGCAGCGGCTATCATGTAGAGAGACTTTGTATCGCTACATGAAAAAAAAAAAAAAAAAATTAAAAAAAAAGATTTGCTGCTCCCTGGCGATTTTTTAGCAAACCGCCAGGAGGGTTAAAAGCGTGTATGTCAAAAAACAGTGCCGACTAGACACTTGATAAAAATATGCAAACTTAGCACATTCCAATCCAAGAATGAAAAATAATACCAGTTCTTACAGCTCTAATGGTGGCCATACATGGTACAATTTTTCACTTTTTTCGATTAGATAATTTAGTTTGATTATTCCGTTAGATCGAATATAAAGATTTTTCCAGCATGTCCGATCTAATTTTTCTCGAAAAAACGGGATGATCGAAAAAAAAATATTTTCAACTTTCATTCGATTCAATCATTTAGATCGAATAAACGGGATAATCGAACGTTTTTATTGTACCATGTATCGCCACCATAATACAGATACAGTTTTTCTGTTGTGAGTGACTTCTATATGGAGAAATAGAAAACTATAATGTAAACTTGATATAAGCTATATCACTCTATTGATAAATAAACTATATGCTGTATCATTTGTCTTTTTGAAAATCAATGAATATTAAAAAAAAAATAGTGCCCGGTAAAGGTCCAATGCTGCTGATATTCTACTATCCCTAATCTGGCTAATTACGATAATAATATATCAGTAATTTTACAGATGTTCTACTTACAACATTATTATAATTATTAATTCATTTACTTATTTATTCACATTTCATAGTTGTTATAATTACTTGTTGTGTTTAGTGCTAACCAACAAATATATATTTATTTATTTTTTGTATTTACTGTATACAGCGCCGTCTTCTTCTGCAGCGCTTTACAGTATTGTCACTCACTGTCTCTCAGAGGAGCTCACAATCTAATCCCTACCATAGTCATACTGTATGTGCATTGTATTCTAGGGCCAATTTAGAGGAAAGACAATTAATAGGGATGCTCATTCGGATTTTGCGGAATTAAAATTTTCACATTTCCGGTCAGAAAATGGAACTCAGAAATCAGAGTGCAGAAACAACTCAGAAGTATTTGGTCAATCAGAGCATGCAAAAAATGACATTACTCAGAAATCAGAATTCGGCATTGGCGGAAATCAGAATTTCTGAGGAATCGAAATTTGCATTTCCGATCATCCCTACCAATTTATTTATCTATATGTTTTTGGAGTGGGAGGAAACCAGAGTGCCCGAAGGAAACCCAGACGCACTCAGACTGACGAAGAGCCGCACATGTGCAGAAGAGCCTACTGAGTCAGATTACCGGGGCTGATTGCAGAAGATTGGAGGCACTTGGGTGGACGGCGAGGGACGGGGCTGGAAGAAGCCCCGGGTGAGTATAAAATCTTTTGATTTCGCCATCTCAGGTTTACTTTAACTTTAATTTAGTTACTATTGTGGCTTTTTGATGATGATGACTGCTGTACTTAGGCTGTCATCTTCCTCCTTAATATGTGTTATACCTGTGTCAACACTTCCTTCGACTGCATGAATAGTTTGAAAGCTATAGATGACATCAGACTCCCAAACTGTGAGGCCCCATTCACACTTAGAAGCGCAAAACGCAGACAATTTTTGCTGGCGTTCGGCGGGAGTGATTTTCCGCGAATTCCCGTGGAAAAATCACTGGACAGTGCAGCGATTTCTCCGTGATCGCGTTTAGCACTTCTATAGCACTGAAACGCGATCGCCGGGAAATCTCCTGAAAATGGTGCAGGCTACACATTTGTGAAATCGCCCAAGTAAGAACAGGCCCATAGGGTTTTAATACACTAGCACTTTCAAAAGCGCTAGCGTTTGAGCATTTTGCCAAAATCGCTGGCAAAACGCTCAAGTGTGAATGGGGCCTGAGGAAGACCTTGAGCTTCATTGGCCATGCAAAAACAAGAATATACCCAGGTCAAACCAACAGTAAGCCTGCAAAAATATCTTACCAGATAGAAATGGGCTGAGTGTGTGGCCAACAGGCAGGCTTTAGGCAAGGCATTGGGTGGGGCTTTCAGGCTGCTGTATACTGTCACAGTTCTCGGAGCTCTATCTCAAAATAAACCACTTACTGCTGTATAGATTCTCCACTCCCATTATACCTTGCAATGCAAAAACAGCAGACCAGACACAACTGCAGCACCGTAAATTCAGCAGCTGTGAATTATTGGTGTCAGATGTCTGGAAGTTTAATGTTGAGAGTTTGAGGGAAATCTCAATGAAATTATTATTTAGAACTTTACAAATCAAAAAAACACATAACTATTTTGACAACAACAGATGTTCATTTCATATCCTAGGTTTTTTTTTTTTTTTTTCTCTACTAGAATGTAGGCTTTAATGATGCATCTGTGCCTGAAAAAAGAAATCCTGTTGTTAGTAAATAGTGTACTATAAAAGCTATTTATATCAAGCTTTTTAAGGGCCGGTTCACATGGCAGTCTCATTTTACAATGGCCAAACGCTATTCTGCTACTATGCAAAAAAGCGCTTGGCATCCTTTGCCGGTGATTCATTGTCATGTAACATGTTTTAGCCCTTGGGGGATACCATAACCACGAATGCCACTGATTCCAGAAGCTGCGTGCAGCATCTCGGCAAACTTCTATTTATGTGGTATGGGCGCTCCTCAGAGGAATCACCAGCACTATATGATATATAGGCCTGAAATCACCGCAATTGATCGCAGCACACGCTGGGGGTATCACCTCCCTAAATAATTGTATTGTAATGTGTGCAGCGCTCCAATGGCGTGGAAGTAAATGGAGTTATGGAGTTATAGGCTCACTGTGCCCCTTTCCAATATCTCACATACTACACAAAATACATTATCATATAACGTCACTCAATTCGAATTGGGTTAAACACAGTCCAGAGTCCCTTATTTGCACAATATGCTCTAGAGTCCAGTGTAAAATAACCAACTAATTCCAGGCTCTTTGATAATAGACAGTTCCACAATTCAGCAGTTATACTCTCACCGATATCCAGTGGCTGATAGCACAAATATCAGCAAACACGCTTGTTACAGATCCAGGCATTAGGCTTCCTCATCAGCTTCGCTCTATATTGCACTCCAACAGGTCAAAAGAGAGAGAAATATACATAGCGTGATCCAGTTTAGGTACTATTACCAAGTGACACCCTCCACCAGTGAGCACCTATGTGCCAGCGCACTGTGTCCATATACACACCACCGCTATAAACATCTAACCGCTCACCAGATTCAATGGCTGACTGTTTCCAGACCAGCATGTACACTTGGGTGTCATTCAGGTACTGCCATACGGACTTCCGCTTTCCACCAACAGTTTTCTTCCTTAAGAACTCAAAACAGATGCCTCCATAGCATAATTCCGTTTTATTATAATATATAAAAGATTAAAAGTGCACTCACAAGTATAAAAGAATAATGCACATATCACGTGTAAAATCCTCGGCCGCTCTCTGCCCTGTGCGTCTCTGCTGCCGCCGCTCCTGAGGCCACGCCCTACTGGTTTCGTCACGTATGACTCATCAGGGGCTTGCCTCAAGGTCGGCAGGGAGACGCTATGAACGCTTTACTATGCAAATTACTTCCCGGTTTGTGCGATGCCCTCTACGCTGGCTGTTACTATGTGTAGCACTTCCTGTTTACATATTACTAGATTCCAGAAAGCATTGATTATATTACTAGATTACAGAAAGCATTGATCTGGTCTATACCATAAACCTCCTCTTGATGTTTGTATACATGGTATACATACTGAAATATATGCACATACTAATTCTCGTGGTGTTCTAATACATAAACATAACATATGCAGAAAGCATTGATCTAGTAAATACCATAACCCTTCTCTTGATGTTTGTATACATGGTATACATACTAAAGTATATGCACATACTCGTAGTGTTCTAATACATAAACGTAACATATACATGTAATTCCAAACCCCCATTCTCACTTATACCCTTCTGACCTAATACAACCCTATACTAAGTGTGACAGTAATTACCCCCATCCTATGTGTCATATCTGACCAATTTCATTATACATTGCCAGATAACTTAGAAACAAACAGCTGAATTGGTTCTGTGACAAACGCGCACACCTGCATGATTGACCCCATACGGCCTCTCCCCCCCCCCCATATAGCGCCCCTATTGTTGTGCCAAAATGGTATGCACATATGTCACATACCCATTCTCAATAACCAAAATGACTCTACATGTGACTTACAGAGAACCAACCTCCCATACGACCCTGTAACATAGGCGCCTGCCAGTGCTTATCAGTGATTAATAGTGTACCCTCTAGTCCCCTATATTATACAATACGGGCATAGGCAAACGTCACATGTTCCTTTAGTACAGAAAGTATAAACGAATAGAAAACCGAATGGAAAAAATATAGAAAAAATATAGAAAAAATAAAGAAAAAATAAAATAAAACCACCATTACCCCGAACTTCTGACCTTATGGTGACTCAACTACCCCCTATATACCCAACTACTAAACCCAGCCTATACTGTTACGAATTTCCATTAGTCATCACCTAACTCTCCATCTAGTCATCAGCAATAAAGCAGTTGAGGTCCAGTTCCACATTCAGACCCTCCGGCCTCATTGTATGCATTTGAAAGATCCATTTTGTCTCCATTTTTGAAATCTCCCGGATCTTATGGCATGGAGAGGCTGTCATAAGATCCGGGAGATTTCAAAAATGGAGACAAAATGGATCTTTCAAATGCATACAATGAGGCCGGAGGGTCTGAATGTGGAACTGGACCTCAACTGCTTTATTGCTGATGACTAGATGGAGAGTTAGGTGATGACTAATGGAAATTCGTAACAGTATAGGCTGGGTTTAGTAGTTGGGTATATAGGGGGTAGTTGAGTCACCATAAGGTCAGAAGTTCGGGGTAATGGTGGTTTTATTTTATTTTTTCTTTATTTTTTCTATATTTTTTCTATATTTTTTCCATTCGGTTTTCTATTCGTTTATACTTTCTGTACTAAAGGAACATGTGACGTTTGCCTATGCCCGTATTGTATAATATAGGGGACTAGAGGGTACACTATTAATCACTGATAAGCACTGGCAGGCGCCTATGTTACAGGGTCGTATGGGAGGTTGGTTCTCTGTAAGTCACATGTAGAGTCATTTTGGTTATTGAGAATGGGTATGTGACATATGTGCATACCATTTTGGCACAACAATAGGGGCGCTATGTGGGGGGGGGGGAGAGGCCGTATGGGGTCAATCATGCAGGTGTGCGCGTTTGTCACAGAACCAATTCAGCTGTTTGTTTCTAAGTTATCTGGCAATGTATAATGAAATTGGTCAGATATGACACATAGGATGGGGGTAATTACTGTCACACTTAGTATAGGGTTGTATTAGGTCAGAAGGGTATAAGTGAGAATGGGGGTTTGGAATTACATGTATATGTTACGTTTATGTATTAGAACACTACGAGTATGTGCATATACTTTAGTATGTATACCATGTATACAAACATCAAGAGAAGGGTTATGGTATTTACTAGATCAATGCTTTCTGCATATGTTATGTTTATGTATTAGAACACCACGAGAATTAGTATGTGCATATATTTCAGTATGTATACCATGTATACAAACATCAAGAGGAGGTTTATGGTATAGACCAGATCAATGCTTTCTGTAATCTAGTAATATGATCAATGCTTTCTGGAATCTAGTAATATGTAAACAGGAAGTGCTACACATAGTAACAGCCAGCGTAGAGGGCATCGCACAAACCGGGAAGTAATTTGCATAGTAAAGCGTTCATAGCGTCTCCCTGCCGACCTTGAGGCAAGCCCCTGATGAGTCATACGTGACGAAACCGGTAGGGCGTGGCCTCAGGAGCGGCGGCAGCAGAGACGCACAGGGCAGAGAGCGGCCGAGGATTTTACATGTGATATGCGCATTATTCTTTTATACTTGTGAGTGCACTTTTAATCTTTTATATATTATAATAAAACGGAATTATGCTATGGAGGCATCTGTTTTGAGTTCTTAAGGAAGAAAACTGTTGGTGGAAAGCGGAAGTCCGTATGGCAGTACCTGAATGACACCCAAGTGTACATGCTGGTCTGGAAACAGTCAGCCATTGAATCTGGTGAGCGGTTAGATGTTTATAGCGGTGGTGTGTATATGGACACAGTGCGCTGGCACATAGGTGCTCACTGGTGGAGGGTGTCACTTGGTAATAGTACCTAAACTGGATCACGCTATGTATATTTCTCTCTCTTTTGACCTGTTGGAGTGCAATATAGAGCGAAGCTGATGAGGAAGCCTAATGCCTGGATCTGTAACAAGCGTGTTTGCTGATATTTGTGCTATCAGCCACTGGATATCGGTGAGAGTATAACTGCTGAATTGTGGAACTGTCTATTATCAAAGAGCCTGGAATTAGTTGGTTATTTTACACTGGACTCTAGAGCATATTGTGCAAATAAGGGACTCTGGACTGTGTTTAACCCAATTCGAATTAAGTGACGTTATATGATAATGTATTTTGTGTAGTATGTGAGATATTGGAAAGGGGCACAGTGAGCCTATAACTCCATAACTCCATTCACTTCCACGCCATTGGAGCGCTGCACACATTACAATACATCTCGGCAAACTTAATTGATCGCGGTGCTTGAGTAATCAACAGTAAATTATGCAGAAATAGCGAAATTTGTGTAATTTTCTGTTTCCGTAATTACGGACACGAATTTTGCCACTACGTTGCAAATTCTTAAATTTGTAATTGACATAGAAACAGTCATTCAAAAATCTGTAAGCAAAATGTCCATCACGTAATTTCGCATTTCTGCGCAAATTCCTGTTTAACACCAAATTTCGTAATTTCATGTTTTCTATACAGACAGTTATTTCAATTACGAAAATTGACGTAATTTCATTTTTAATAGTAATTATGCAAAGTAAGTAATTACTAAACTCAGGAAAGTCACTCATTGATTGCAATTACTGATTGCAATTACTGATAATGCAAAGACCCCTGAACATGCTGTCACGTTAAATATACCAGGAGGCTCTACCTGCAGCCAGTTCTAAGACAGGTGCTCTTTGCCAAGGTGCACTTAGCAGTCATGCATGTTGAGACACTTGGTTTTGGGCCTTACAATATCTGATAATTGAAAGGCCCCAGCACGTGTTGTCGCTTTAAATGTATCAGGAGGCTCTACTTACAGCCACTTCAAAGACAGGTGCTCTTTGTCAAGGTGCACTTAGCGGTGCACTTTCATGAAATTACGAATTTTCTAATACAGCATAATCGTAATTTGGTCATTACGCTCATCACTATGCAAAAAAAAAAAAAAACACTTAACACTCATTGCTGATGATTTATTGCCATGTCATGTTCTTAGCCCTAGTTGGATACCATTACCATGAATTTCACTGATTCCAGAAGCTGCATTCAGCATCTCGGAAAACTCGATTACTCGTGATGTTTAAGTAATCATCAGTAAATGATGCAAAAATGTGTTTGGCATCCAATGCCGATGTTTCATCGTCTTGTCACGTTCTTAGCCCTAAGGGGATACCATGACCACGAACGCCACTGACTCCAGAAGCAGCATGCAGCATCTTGGAAAACTCGATTGATCACGGCGCTTGAGCAATTAACGGTAAATGATGTGCGATAAATGCTCCCATTCATCTCAATACACAACACAGTGTCTGAACCAGCCCTAAGGCCCCATTTACACTTAATCAGTTGCTCTCAGTTATAACTGAAAGGTCAACTGATTTTCAAAGTAAGTCCCATGTTTTCCTATGGCACCTTTCACACTTAACGCGTTCTAACTGAAATCTTTTTCAAAATGCAGTGCTATGGAGAAGGAAAAAAAAAACGCGTACTAAAATCTGCATCAGAAAAATCACGTTTAGTGGAAACAGGCCCATAGGCTTTCATTGGAGTCAGTTTTTCTGCATCCATTCTGCATCCAATCTGCGTGTAGTGGAAACAGGCCCTTAGTGTAAACGGAGCCTAAGGGCCCTTTTACACTTAATCAGTTGCTCTCAGTTATAACTGAAAGAAAACTGATTTTCAAAGTAATGCCCGTGTTTTCCTATGGCACCTTTCACACTTAACGTGTTTTAACTGAAATCTTTTTCACAATGCACTGCTATGGAAAAAAATGCGTACTAACGCACACTAACACGTACTAACGCATACTAACGCACATTAACGCCCACCAACTGATTAAGTGTAAATGGGCCCTAAATGTTTCATATCACTTGCATTTGACTGCACTACTGAGAAGGGAAACAGCAAATTCGGGCGCCTGAGGCAAGTGGACAAAAAAGGGTGCCGCCATTCACTCCCATAATAAATATCGTTTAATGGGCGCCCAACAGGAAAAAAGGGCGCCGGAGAACAATAACGTTTTACAAGCGGCGCCTTGAGACTAATGTTTTCATGATTACACATTATTTAATAATTTATAATTTTTTAAACATTATTTTTAAACGAAAAACAGTACAATATTTTTTAAAACATTATTTTTAAACGAAAAACAGTACAATATTTTTTTCAAACGTTATTAATGCTTATCACAGGGGGGTCTTAGGTTTAGGCACCACCAGGGGGGTCTTAGGTTTAGGCACCACCAGGGGGGCCTTAGGTTTAGGCACCACCAGGGGAGGTCTTAGGGTTAGGCACCACCAGGGGAGTCTTAGGTTTAGGCACCACCAGGGGGGTCTTAGGTTTAGGCACCACCAGGGGGGTCTAGGGGTTAGGGGTAGGTACAGGGAGGGTTCTGTGTGAGAGTAGGGTTAGGTATAGCTTTAGTAAAATTCTTATTAATCTTTTATAAAACATTATTATACATTTCACTTTTTAAACTGGGAAGATTAACGTTTTTACAATTGCCGATTTCATACACATTATTTAATGATTTATAACTTTATAAAACATTATTTTTAAACGAAAAATTTAGCACAATTTTTTTTTAAACGTTATTCTTGCTTATCGTTTAAAACCCTGCGCCCTTTTTTCTCCGACGCCCTTTTTTAACGTACGCACTGAGAAGGGGTTAGTGGCAAGAACATTTACACAAGCTGGCACTGGGAGAAATTTGGAAGCTAAAAAAATTAAAAATTCATTCCCACTGATTTATGATGCATAAATAATGATATATATTTAAGTTACTTGGTCCAAAAAGTATAAAAATAGATGCAATGTATACTGTATAATTCTCAATATTAGATATTCTTTACATTGAATCAGAATACTACAGCTGCATTTGCACCTATTGTGTTTGAAACAATCATGCATACAGTATAAACATAACTTTTTTCTTCCAAAAGTTTTGTGTCTCTTGACCAAAAGCACTGGGTTTAAGTGTGGTTGTATATAATGGTTGGGTCTTTTTCTATCCTGTATAGCCATGTTATTATCTATGTGTGAACTGTCATTGTACTTCAGTTTTTTGTGTCGTATGTTGTAATTTTTGAAGTTTGGTTTCGTCAGAAAAAGTCTCCTATGCGTTTATAGGTCACTTCTGATTCTAATTGATGGCTTGCCCTTCCAAGAAAAAGTCCCACATAGTTAATTTGAAAGAAAACAATTTCAAAGGAAAAGTAGAAGAACTGTACAGAAATCTTTCAACAGTTTCTGGAAAAGAGCCAAAATAAATGTAATACAAGTAATGACAAAAACAATTCATTAACTATTAATCTACAACAGCACATTTGTGAAATAACAAACTATAAATATAATTGCCAACTTGCAAAAAAGTTAAACACACCCACATTCTGCTGTGTTATTTTATTTAAATATTTAGGGACTTTCATTGTTTATTGTACTTTGTAAAATGCTGAAAAAATGTGTCAGCACTGCTTTAAATATAGTATTATTATTATCATGACTACTATTATATTATTAACTGCTGCCGGACCACACTGGTTGAAATCTACGTCCTGCAAGTTGCTGTGCAGCTCTGACAGGCCATAAAATTCAACTTCCCCTCTGTGTGCTTCCGCCGCTATCACCAATCACGTCGGTCTCTCCCCGCTGCAGTTCACTCGCCCCGCCGTCTATATGATGGCAGAGCTGTGTGAGCCGGTCAGGAGACAATCATGGGGTGAAGGGGGGGCTAGAGGGGGAGCTCCTGTACTTAATGCAGAGAATTGGCTCCTGACAGCGTGATCACTGTGAGACAATCCCACTGGCTTACAGTGATAGGGTCAGGAGCCAATGAAATCGGCTCCTGACAAGCGCACATAGCTCTGCCACCATAGCAACGGCAGAGAGAGGGGCCTGTGGCGATGGGACAGTGCCGTGACTGGCGAGAGCAACAGGTTATGTCGGTAAGGGCCATTTTGTGGCACTAGCAGTCTCTGGTCCATGAGGGGCCTGAGACAGCTGGTATGAAAGAGGTTAAGAAAAAACTTCCCTACCTCCAGTGGCGCAAGATTAAAATTGGATGTAGATCAGTCATTGTGCAATGGTTTCTCTCCCACTTGCACTGTGTTAGTAACTCTCTGTGGCTACATCCTTGTACATGTGCTAGTTTTAATATACATTATGGGCTGAGACACACCAGAAAATCTCCCCAAACGCTAGAGGTTTCAAAAGCTCTTCCCAATGTAATGCTATGGTTTTTTTTTTTACAAAACCTCTTCATTCCAGTGTGCATAGACATATAGGATAACATTAGCAGGAGGTTTCAAAAACTCAAAACGCTCAGAAAAACTCCTCTGGTGTGCACCAGGCCTATATGTAGGAAGATACAAAGCAGAGCTGCTTTGTTTCTTTTCCAACTTTCAAAGTTTGATTGCCACCTTTAGGATCACATTCATACAAGTGGAAGCTAGTATTATTTGAAGATATGAGCTTCAAACTTGAGAATTACAGTACCATGTATCCCCTGGGGTCTCACAAGCTCCCTTCACTTGAATTAGGTCTACACTTGTGACCACAGGTTCTTATTATTTTAAAAACGAATGCCCCATTGACAGTGCATTGACCTGTATGGTAGCCATGTGCTGTTACTTCTCCCTCATGCACCAGCATCTGTAAAGTGAAAAGTAATGCTGAAAGTAGAGAACACTGTTCTTCATTAGTTCTTACAGGGGTTACCAACTCACCGTTTCTGTCTGCAAGGGGGCCGTGGTGGTTAGAGTTCACTTACCTGGATGTTCAGCTCTTGTTGTGGTGCTCCACACTGTGCACCATGCTCCCAATACTTCCTTTTTCACAGCCAGAGCTTCTGCTGTGAAACAGGAAGTATTAGGTGGATGGAGCACAATGTGGATCATCATAGCAAGAGTTGAACATCAGGGTAATTTAACGCTCATTGCCCCCTCGCAGACACAAACAAATACAGGTTTGCATCTAATTAAACTGTTTTTGCTCATCCCTAGTCACCAAATTCTCATCTCTTTCCATACTGTGGCCCATGCAATCCTCAAAAAATCCCTTTCTCCTTGTAGTCAAATTATACGGCAGAGACTTGACATACAGAGTGGGATGGGAAAAATTGGGGCAACCCTTTTTTTGACCTGTAGAAGTGAGAACCTTCACATACATTGCACCATGTAGTGCTTTTATATAAGCATTCAGCAGTCCAATAAGTGCAGGTATATGATTTCAGAGCGTTGCTGTAGCTTTAGTCAAGATAATAAAAGCAATGTAAGCCATGGAGAGATTATTATGCGGTCTAAATAGATTTAATGGTTTAATTATTGTAGGTGTCTGGATTCCGCTGTTAAGCAAATGTATAGTGATTTGTAATATATTTTATTTTTTTAATATGTTTGCTGCTAATAGATTTTCCCATATTTTTAGCTAGTATTGTACTTTGTAATATATAAAGCATCTAGTGAATTAAAGTAAATATTAATGCAGAAAATATACCGATCTACCGACCAAGGGCTTAATGATATATATATATATATATATATATATATATATATATATGTATATTATCATACAGGGAGAATTTCTACAAGGAGAAATTGATTTATAAAGCACCAACATATTCTGTGGTGCTGTACAAAGTAAGAAACAAACATGGCAAATATGGGGTACAAAACAATACAGACAATGGTATACATCGGTTTACAAAATAAAGATTTGGTACAAAATACAGAATCGGTACAATATACAGAATTGGTAATAATGGTGAATTAATATTAATAAATGTTTAACAAAATCCAAAACACAAAAGGAGAGAACCCTGCCTGCCCTTGCGAGCTTAGAATCTAAAGGAATAGGGGGAAACAAGAGGTGGGGTAGTATTTAATATTCATACCTGGAAGCAGTATGTTTTAGGTTATCTAGTAGGAGTAAAACTTGGCCCGAGGTCAATAGGTGAACTGGCCTAAGGTAGAGCATATGCTTGATGGAAAAAGTGAGTTTTGAGGGCATGTTTAAAGAGAGTGATGGATGTGTTGTGGCAGTGGATTCCAGTGGAGGGGTAAAGCACATGCAAAATCCTGTAAGTTAAAGTTAAGAGGTTGAACTTTATCCTCTGGTTTATTGGAAGCCCATAAAGAGCTTGACAGAGAGGAGCAGCAGCGAAAGAGCGAGAAGAAAGATGAATGAGATGAGCAGCCTAGTTCAGTACAGATTACAGATTGGAGCGGTGCCAGTCTGTTAGCTGGTAGTCCACAAAGTAGTATGTTACAATAGTCCAGATGAGCTATCATAAGAGCATGTATTAACATTTTAGTAGTGTGCTGAGTGAGAAAAGGTCACACACACAGTTAATGTTGTGTCTTGTTGAAGATTCTGAATTGTTGTCTTTGAATATTTCATGTTTGCTATTTTGTTCAGCAGGTGCAACCCCAAATATTGTTGGAAAGTTTAATGACTGCTTTAGTATTCTACAGTAATTGTGAGAATGGATAACACTACACTATTCAGTAAAACACCAAGTTGTGCTTAAGTTGTGCAGATCAACGTGTTTTGGAGATTGGACTCTGTTGGTTCTACAAAGTGTAGATCCTGGCACACATTTCTATTTGTTAGTGCTGTTCCACCCCTTCTTTTGCACTACACTATTCAGGGTATGTTTTACTGGACTGACTCTTGCCTTTCCATTGTGTATATGGTATAGAGCAATGGTTTTCAACATTTTATTGGTATTGGTACCCCTTTTGAAAGCCTGTGGTCACCAAGTAACCTCTGGTGTGGTAAAAAAATTATGTAAAGTGCACAGCTTTTTTTTTTTAATAGTACATGGTAATTGTTTTTAAACAATTCCCATGCATTTACAATTTCATTTAATTAGCTAAAAGACAAGACAAGACAAATAACATTTCTATTGCACTTTTCTCCAAGCGGATTCAAAGCACTTGAACCGCAGGCACTAGTGGTGCACTTAGCAGGCAGTTGCAGTGTTAGGAAGTCTAGCCCAAGGACGCCTTACTGAAGAGGTGCTGGCTTACTGAACAGAAAGAACCACAATTTGAACCCAGGTCCTATGTCAGGGTCAGAGCCCTTAACTAGTACACTATCCAGCCATATACAAATTAGGTGGTGTTGTTAATTTAGGATTTCTTTCATTCATGATTTTCTAAAACTCTAAATGCATTAAACTTAATTAACTATATCAAGCCCAAGTTCCCCCTGGACCCATCAAACATACCCCTAGGGGTGTGCGTACCACACATTGAGAATCTAGGGCAAGGGTCGGTAACCTACGGCTCGGGAGCCAGATGTGGCTCTTTTGATGGCTACATCTGGCTCACAAACAAATCAGTAGGGGTTGATTTACTAAGCTACACTGCTCAAGCAGTGCAGCTTAGTGTTGCAGCGCAAGTAACATTTTCAAAGTAGGCACGCTATTGCTGTAGTGTGCACTGCTAACTTACTCACACTCCTCAAAACTAACAGCTGCTCCAATTGTCCCACTCTGGACCCAGTGACTTTGTAGGACGAGATCCCCACACTTTCATTGGCCCAATAGGCTGCCTGTCACTTGACAGGCAGCCTATTGGACCAAAGTGCGGGATCTCGTCCTACGAAGTGAATCAACCCCCAAGTCAGCTAGCTAATTGTACAAGCTGTTAGTTGGTATTTCTCCTGTCTGACTTTTGGGGGGAAATCGCTGATGTTGCTGAAGCCCAAGAGAAGCTGAAGACGTGTGTAACGGTTGTGGAACTTTCTCCGTGATCAGCGCACAACGCGTGCGCTGACACAGCGGAAATCCTCCACAAGCGTATATTTGCAGGCACCCAGCAAAAGGTGCTACGCACCTGTAGAGGGAAATTCCTGTCGGCAGTTGGCGCTGGGGAGTGCAGAGGAACCAATCCTCTGTACCTCCACAAGTGCCAGACAGGAATTGTACGAAGCGCAGAACGCAATCGCAAGAGAGGCGATTGCGAATGAGATTGAGCAAAGGGATAGGTTGTATGTGTGTGCGCCAATCCAGTCGCCACCCCGCGACCGCGCACACACAACAGCAGATACGAAATAGGAACGCGATCGCGAGAGGTGCGATCGCCAGACGTGACACAAGGCAGATCAGAATAGAATACGAGGGTAGCAAAGGCACAGTAAATACAATAAGGAGATACGGAAAATAATAAACGCTAGCTAACCGCGAACACCGCACTCATTCGCAACAGTGCACGCGGTTATGCGCGATCTCCACGTGATAAGCACAATAGAGTCTAGCACGCCTAACTAACCATTAACAGACAAACATGAAACAGAGGACGCGAGCGCTTGCTTAACGGTTACCTCACCGAGCCTGCAGCAAGCGTAGCGGACAAGACAGACACACGAAAACAGGGACAAACGAGAGATAGGATCCACAGCACTAGCGAAAAGTGGCCAGCGTGATCCAGGTACAGAGTAGCAGAACAGAAGGATCCCCAGCGCTAGCGAAAAGTAGCTAGCGCGATCCCAGAAGACAGAACAGAAGGATCCCCAGCGCTAGCGAAAAGTAGCTAGCGCGATCCCAGGAGACAGAACAGAAGAGATAGCTGGTAGCAACCGCTGCACCAGCTATACTCCAAGAACAGAGATCAGAACCATTTCCTGTCGACCACCTTTGGGGCAGGACAATGGCAACAGGCAAGACAAGACAGAACAGGCAATACAGATAATACAACCTGACTGGGCTAGAAGGGGAGCCTAAAGCAACCCCCAGGAATTAACTACACTAGATAGCAATGGCTGACACTCCAGCAGTGTCCATCAGGAACAGAGCATGGAAGGGAAATGTCCAGCAAAGCATTCTGGGAACCATAAAGCTCTTATAGTGCCAGTCATCAAAGAAGGCAGGTAGGGGATTTGCATAACGAATGTATGCAAATTCCCCAGCAAGAGAACAGACCAGAAACTTGCAATGGAAAGACAGGTCTCTGTTCCAGAGACCTGCAGCCCACAGACTAGAGGAATGGACAAACAGCTGTCTGCCTGTGCAGCCAGCTGAGCGGATCATCACAACGTGTCTGACCCTTCCACTGCCCGGTGGATCAGTTGTATACATCACCATAGCAACAGGGACATGAGCCCTCTGCTGCGCATGCACACTGTCCCAGTTTGAAACATAATGTATGGCTCTCACGGAAATACATTTTAAAATATGTGGCTTTTATGGCTCTCTCAGTCAAAAAGGTTCCTAACCCCTGATCTAGGGTATAAAAAAGAATGTCAATGAGGTAATGTGACATTTTTGTTCAAGATCTCCACCTACTGGCAAACAATGATGCATATGAAATATTTATAGCCAATAGGTTCATGTTATGATTGCATCTTCTCCTATTGCTCCTACTTCTAAATCTTCTACTATTATTAGTACTACTAATAAAACATAATAATGATATAGACATGGAAAACTTGAATGCAATTTAAAAATAAATATGTGGTGCATTTTTGTTATATCCAGATAAAACTGAGTACAGGTTTCTCATATCACATAATAAACAATGTGAAAAACCTCAGTTCATGATTAATACGTCTTTTTTCTCTTATTCCCACCAGTGAGATGAATAGCTTTGTATGCATTCTCTTCCAAAGCCTGCTGATGCTATATTTTTCCTCTTATATGTCGGTAAGATTAAGGTTACTAATATACGTGTGAACTTTTTTGATTTCAATATTTTGTTACACTTTGTACATTGATATAATGAGAGCAGGAAAGGGAAAAAAATAAAAATCACCTCTGGGCGATGTCATAAGAGTCAGTGTGCAGAGGCGCTTGAAAATCCCCAGGAATGGAAATGCTTTTTCAGTGGTTTTGGAGCAGGAGGTCAGGCTGTCTAGCCTTTGTTGAGCGAGGATTAAAAACGATTTTGATACTTGGGAAAGGATTACTGGTTGTGAAATATTTTGAAATCCTTTAAGAGATATTTAAAATCCCATTTAAGTGAGAGGTTAGAATTTTACAGTGAGGAAGACTGCAAAGAATTCACAAAAGTATCTCTCGGCGTAAGGGAGGAAAAAAGAAAAAAAATGAGAACACACACTACCACTATTTATATTAACTCAAAAGGTTAAAGCTAAGTATATGATAATTAGATAGAATAAATAAATGATATAATAGATATGGTGATGTTGGCTAGATAGTGTGCTCTGCCTCTGACATAGAAGACTTTGGTTCGAACCTGGGTTCTTCCTGTTCAGTAAGCCAGCACCTATTTGTTGAGGAGACCTTGGGCTCCCTTATATTGCTACTGCCTATCGAGCGCTCCCTAGTGGCTGCAGCTCAAAGGCTTTGCATCTGCCAGGAGAAAAGTGCAGTATAAATGTTATTTATCTTGTCTTATTGTTTAGATGAGTAGATAAATCCAAAATGGAAAAAAAATACATGCATGAATAAATAAAAAAATAATTGTTGTAAATACTTATACTATCTAATACAATGATAATTGCACCTGCACATCTATTGAGTTCTTATTGGGATGGTGCTTCCTGTAGGTAACTTAGAGAGATATGAGAGGCAGGGCCATAACCTACTAAATTTTCTGCTAAGTTTTTTTTTCCCCCAAGGAAATATCTTCAATAAAATCCTTTGAAAGTTCCCACCAGGCAATAAATTACTCAAAATAAGCGTGATATTACCTTTTTACCCACTCAATTGCTAAGTGCTGAAAACTTAATTTTTAGATAAACTGAAAAATGATCTTTTAGGAGAAAAGTTAATGATATGGCACTTTGGGCCTGACACATTTCACTTTTTCTCTTAAGTTTTCTCCTAGGAGATAATTTGTGTCTTCTATTCAAAAAAGCTTTCTGCACTCTGCAATCGAAAAAGTACCAAAAAGTAAGTGAAAAAGTACTGCCAACTTTATTCTGAGTATTGTCTTGCTTGTTGGTGGCTTAAAAGGTGTTTTATTAATAAGGTGTGAAAATATCACTTAGGTGGAAACTTATGAGAAAAAAGTGAACCGAATAAGAGTCATTTGCCCATATGCAATTCACTTTAGCAAGTGCATATGGTCTCCTAGGAGATCATTTTTATGTTCTCTTTAAATATCTTTTCACCATTTTACAATTGAAAAAGTACCCAAAAGTTTGTGAAAAAGTACTATCAAAATTAGTTTAAATATTTTTTGGATGCTGTTGGTTTAAAGGACACTTTATGACAAAGGTTTGAAAATATCACCAATTCCATTTTTCCTGCTATGTTTTCTCCTAGTTGATATTTTCACATTATAAATAAAATGCCTTTTAAGCCACCATGCAATGTTCTAAAGTAAGCGCTACAGCTGAATGATCATACAATAGTTGAATCACAAGAAACACCAAATACAAATAGTTCTGAATTAAGCGTCACCGCTTTGCTAAATAATAGTCCAATGTTCGACTAAAAAAGCGGTCTCTTTGTCTGTATGCGCTTCTAAAACGGTGTCAGTTCCACCTTGCTTCAAACTCCTTTAGTATAGTAGATAGCACTCCACCATGCACATAAACATCAGCAGACTTCATCTAAATGATTGCACTCACCCTGTCCAATTGACCACTGCTAGACTGGTCATACGATCTCTCATGTGTTGTCCTCCATGATCAGTGTCTCAGCTCCGTTACTCCTTCTTCCTATTACTGCCGGTCTAAGTTGTCATATGTACCTCATTGGAGGAGAGAAGCTCACATCGTACAGTTCCATTTGGTAAAAGATAAGTTTAATTATAAAAATGCACTCACAATTTGTGGGGTCAAATACAGCGCTCAGAGTTTTAAGAACGGGCTCTCCCTCATGCCTCCCGGTCAGGCTTATTGGGTCCGCTCCGCTCTCGCCATTTGTCCACCACTTGCAGTTAAAATCCCTGCGCTGTGCGCTCCGTGCTTCCTAACAGTCCGAGGTAGCCCCACCCGACGCGTTTCGTCACTGCATGTGACTCATCAGGGGCCCCTGATGAGTCACGCGCAGTGATGGCTGCTGTGTGCTTTCATTTTGGTATGATGTGCAGCTGCCTGTAGGAAGTGTCTCTCATAGGAATGAAACTGCAGTCATCATCAGTATCTACAGTATGCAGACAATGTGCACACAGAGCACACAGATCATATTGCATATTGCTCTGAAAACTTGTCTGTTTCAGAGCTTCTCTCTCAGCAGGAGCAGCCCCTCTAATGTCATCACAGCTCTCAGTATGCAAAGCAGGAAATTTGAGCCAGGAGGTAGCAGGCTTGGGCTTGAAACGACTCCACAGAAGAGTGACTCAGCTATAATGATTCCAGGTCAAACCTAGACTGAGCCAGTTGGGGACTCTTATCACAGCTGCTAATAGACTAATTAAGCAGATAAGAATGAAACTAAAAGCAGGGTAGGTGTTTACTGTCATGTTCCCACCGATAAATGTAATAAAATACATGAGGATGCTTCGTCTCTAGTTCTCTTTAAAACCCTGAGTGCTGTATCTGACCCTACAAATTGTGAGTGCATTTTTATAATTAAACTTATCTTTTACCAAATGGATCTGTACGATGTGAGCTTCTCTCATCCAATGAGGTACATATGACAACTTAGACCGGCAGTAATAGGAAGAAGGAGTAACGGAGCTGAGACACTGATCGTGGAGGACAAAACATGAGCGATCGTATGACCAGTCTAGCAGTGGTCAATTGGACAGGGTGAGTGCAATCATTTATATGAAGCCTGCTGAAGTTTATGTGCATGGTGGAGCGCTATCTACTATACTAAATGACTTTTAAGCCACCAGCAAGCAAGAAAATACTCAGAATAATTTTGACAGTACTTTTTGACCTACATTTTGGTACTTTTTCAATTGCAGAGAGCAAAAGTTATTTTAATCAGAAGATGAAAACGTATCTCCAAGGAGAAAACGTATCTCCAAGGAGAAAACGTAGAAGAAAAAGTGAATCGGATGAGGCCGTAGTGTTTTGAGCAGAATGTGTAGCATGATTAGGAGCAAACTGGTGGCTCCATAATCATTAGGAGTAAAGGTGCATACACATGCCCATTTACTGTTGACCGCAGGGATCGGGACTCAATTACTCAGACACAAGCACCACTTCATGGCAGAGTTCTACACAGAAGTGTTGCTACTGTATAGGGTAGCGATGTGAGAGGGGGAAGAAGGGATGACGGTGACGCACACAATGTTGTGCCTTTGAGCAGTAGGGGTAAGGAGAACAGCAAAGTGCTCAGCCTGCACTTGGCAGTCGGGATTTCTTAGTGATACCTCAGGGCAGTCGTATGCTTACTAGATTGTGGGCAGAGACGACCCTGGCCAGTCACCTCGTCCTAGAAGCCTCTAGCTTGTGCATGAGGCTTCAGGTTTAAAAACAGCTTCTTTAATGATTGAGGGTTTTTTTTCCTTCACAGAGCAGTTACAAATGAGACTCAACACCAACAGCTAGTAGGATGCTTGTAAACAATGGAAAAGAAGTATTGATGACACACCCTATCTAGCAATAAGATTAGGTACAAAACACATTGAATACTAAAAATACATAAACTATATGTAGGACTTATTGTCAACATATACATTTGATGGGTCTTACATCTTACCTATACTTTAGCATCAGAAATGGTTTAAAATAAAATTAACACCCTGAGGAAGCCCCACCAAAAGACAAAATGTGTAGATGAGCGGAGTCAAGGGATGGTGCCCGTGTTAATGCAGTGATATACAAGCCTTGTAAGAGGAGTGTGAACAGGAGACATTATGCAACAATGGGCTTTTTGATCAAGAGTCCAAATATCTGACTATATCAGGCAGGAGCTAATTTCATTGACTACTGACCCCATGACCCCGCCAATGTGGAGTATATCAGCCAGAGGTGCATCAAGGGTAAGGTAGCACCCACCTGCCACCACTACGGCCTACATACTGTATGTAAAGGGTCTGTGCGAAACATTCAGAATGCCATTCCAAATTAATAATGTCATCTCTAGTTTTTGGTTGTGTTAGGTGCATGTTATGAAGCAACATAATGCAATACACTAATGTGAAACTATCCTAAACGTGGATTGTGCTGGTTGTAACTACAAGTGCATGACATAGACACTGATGTTAGTCACTCTCTTGCTCTCTTGATGACACCCACTTCAGTGATTAGAACACAGAGTTGGGCCCAAGCTGTGACAGGGTGGCAGAACCTTTAAACTAAAGTATATGGATAGTGTAGTGGTAACAAGAGGCACCCAAAATGATAAAAATAATAAAATATTGATAATGACATGAGTGGAAAGCTTATCTTGACTCAGCAATTATAATTAATAAAAAAAAGTGTAGAGAAGAAAGTACATTATTCAGCAAGCAAACGCCTTATATTTGTACATTTCATTAGCCTGACTTGATGGAAACAAAATAACAAATGAAAAATCTTCCTCTATGAAGCTGCTATCACACAACTGCTAATTTACTAAGCGTCAGTAATCCCCACAATGTCATGTCATGACCCAGGTAAGGAGTGCAATTAGTAGCATGCAATTTTTAAAAAATCAAGCCCAGGATTGCTGTATGACTTCTGTGGTATTCCTCACAAGGGATACGCATAGACCTGTTCAATGCCTTTGTAAGTCAGGCCCTTTGTGGGGGTACGCTTGTGTGCTACTGCAAGCTGCAGATAATGCCCCATTTACAGTGGGATGCGGAAGTTTGGGCAACCTTGTTAACCACCCTGGCATTCTGATAAGATCGCCAGGGAGGCTGCGGGAGGGTTTTTTTTAAATAAAAAAAAAACTATTTCATGCAGCCAACTGAAAGTTGGCTGCATGAAAGCCCACTAGAGGGCGCTCCGGAGGCGTTCTTCCGATCGCCTCCGGTGCCCAGAATAAACAAGGAAGGCCGCAATGAGCGGCCTTCCTTGTTTTGCTTACACCGTCGCCATAGCGACGAGCGGAGTGACGTCATGGACGTCAGCCGACGTCCTGACGTCAGACGCCTCCGATCCAGCCCTTAGCGCTGGCCGGAACTTTTTGTTCCGGCTGCGCAGGGCTCAGGCGGCTGGGGGGACCCTCTTTCGCCGCTGCTCGCGGCGAATCGCCGCAGAGCGGCGGCGATCGGGCAGCACACGCGGCTGGCAAAGTGCCGGCTGCGTGTGCTGCTCTTTATTTGGCGCAAATCGGCCCAGCAGGGCCTGAGCGGCAGCCTCCGGCGGTGATGGACGAGCTGAGCTCGTCCATACCGCCCAGGTGGTTAATCAGTATAAATGGTTGGTTATTACGATAAAAAATGTCAGTTAAATATATCATATAGGAGACACACACAGTGATATTTGAGAAGTGAAATTAAGTTTATTGGATTTACAGAAAGTGTGCAATATTATTTTAAATAAAATTAGGCAGGTGCATAAATTTGGGCCTGTAATTTTATTGATTCCAAAGAAGAGTAGTAACATGGGGGTCTCAAAACAACTCTCAAATGACCTGAAGACAAAGATTGTTCACCATCATTATTTAGGGGAAGGATACAGAAAGCTGTCTCAGAGATTTCAGATGTCTGTTTCCACAGTTAGGCACATATTGAGGAAATGGAAGACCACAGGTTCAGTTCAAGTTAAGGCTCGAAGTGGCAGACCAATAAAAATCTTGCATAAACAGAAGTGACGAATGGTGAGAACAGTCAGAGTCACCCCACATACCAGCACCAAAGACCTACAACATCATCTTTTTGCAGATGGAGTCACTGTGCATTGTTCAACCATTCGGCACACTTTACACAAAGAGATGCTGTATGCTAGAGTGATGCAGAGGAAGCCTTTCCCCCGCCCACAGCACAAACAGAGCTGCTTAAAGTATGCTAAAGCACATTTGGACAAGCCAGCTTAATTTCGGAATAAGGTGCTGTGGACTGATGAAACTAAAATTGAGTTATTTGGGCATAACAAGGGGTGTTATGCATGGAGGAAAAACAACACAGCATTCCAAGAAAACACCTGGTACTTACAGTAAAATATGGTGGTGGTTCCATCATGCTGTGGGGCTGTGTGGCTAGTGCAGGGACTGGGAATCTTGTCCAAGCTGAGGGATGCATAGATTCCACTCAGTATCAGCAGTGTAATGGATTGTGGAGACACCGCCGCGCGGTCTGACAGTGAGACGGCTGGTTCCGCGTTCAGACCGGCGGTTTCTCCGCAGCAGCATGCGTCTGGTTTGTCTGAGCCTAGTAGTGCACACAGATGTAGAGCTACGCGTGCGCGCTAACAGGCAGGCCCTTTATGCCAATAGGAGAGGGATCAGCTGATCAGGACAATCAGCTAATCCCAGCGCAGTAGGTGATTGGCTGAATAGGACTGGGCGGCGCTGAGAAGCGCTCTGCTATATATACTTCTTGCCTGTCAGTTGCTGGTTGTCTGCCGTTGCAAATGCTTATGCGTTAGCACTCAGACCATAGTCAGATCCCTCAGTGTGTTAGAACCAGGTGGACCTGGGTATTCACACTTAGCCAGATTACTGTGTTATAATTGTGTTATTACTGTGTTATACTTTAGACCAGTTCCAGGGTGTCGAGACCACAGACCTCACACCCAAGATTAGGGATACTGTGTCATTGCTGTGTTATTCTTTAGACCAGTTCCAGAGTGTTGAGACCACGGACCTCACACTCTAGACTAGGTCTCTGCTTGATATCTGTTATGACCTATTGCTCTCTTGACCCTTCTCCTGCTCTCCGATTCGGTACCTTCACATATCTGATTTCCTGTTGCCAACCCTGCCTGTCCCTGGTTACCGAATCAGCCTTCTGTCTCTGTACATTATCTGCTTGTGTGTTGCCGACCCGGCCTGGCCGACCCTTCTACCTGTGACACCCCCCCGGTG
This sequence comes from Hyperolius riggenbachi, assembly GCF_040937935.1. Classification (NCBI taxonomy): domain Eukaryota; kingdom Metazoa; phylum Chordata; class Amphibia; order Anura; family Hyperoliidae; genus Hyperolius; species Hyperolius riggenbachi. Next base: position 71,228,830 of record NC_090656.1, on the reverse strand, counting down.
GGGTGTCCAGTAGCTGCAGGGACTCCCTGTCCCTCAGAGGGACCTTTTTGCAATCCAGTCAGGGACTCTATCTCATAGGAGTCCTTTGACTGCAGTAGAGTCTGACTCCCAGCAGTTCAGGGAATCACTGGCTCTCTAGTTGTCTTCAAACCTACTAGGAGATACTCGTTATACGGTCTAGGGTCACCTGCTCCTCAGGTGGTCCAGGCTCATATACTGTTGCACCAAACACTTACACTTTATCAGGTGTCCAGAGGTTAGTTATACTTGTATTATTGGTGATACTGCAGATCATCAATAATCAGGTATATATCTGTATTCTTGGTGATACTGCAGATCACCAATAATCAGATTCTCTCAGTGTGCTGACACCGATCGTTTCAAGCAGAGTATGGAGACCAATGTCCAGGAATCAGTGACAAAGCTGAAGGTGCACCGGGGCTGGATCTTTCAAGACAGCAACCCCAAACACTGAGATCCAATAAAGCATTCATGCAGAGGAACAGTACAATGTTCTGGAATGGCCATCTCACTCAGTCCCCAGACCGGAATATAATTGAAAATCTGTGGTGAGAGATAGAGAGCTGTCCATGCTCGGAAACCATCAAACCTGAATGAACTAGAGATGTTTTGTAAAGAGGAGAGGAATGGTCTAAAATACCTTCAATCAGAATCCAGACCCTCATTGGAACCTACAGGAAGCATTTAGAGGCTGTAATTTCTGCAAAAGGAGGATGTGCTAAATATTGATTTAATTTCTTTTTTGTGGTGCCCAAAATTAATGCACCTGCCTAATCGTGTTTAAACAATTAATGCACACTTTTTGTAAATCCAATAAACTAAATTTCACTTCTTAAATATCACTGTGTGTGTCTCCTATATGATATATTTAACTTACATTTTTTATTGTAACAACCAACGATTTATACAGGAAAATCATGACGATTAACAAGGTTGCCCAAACTTTCGCATCCCACTGTATTTGAAGGCTTCAAAGTTTGCCTAAAGCTAAAACAAATTACTTTCTCAGCTGAATTTACAATTGTAAGTTAGCAGCTATAAACATAAACTTCCTTTTTAGATGGTGTTTCCATTATTTTGTCCACCCCGGTTTTTTATTATTATATTTTTACCACCTTTGTAAACATTGCTCTAATACCAAAATATATGCATTTTTCTAAACTACCTACTATCACTTGACAGCAAAATATAATAAAGGTCTTTGGCTGTTCCGAACAATTCTTTATAATGATACATACTACGTGTGATTATACATTTCAAACCCGTCGCTAGAGAAAAAGAATCCATTGTGTCAAGATTCCAGTAATAAATGCGATACAGAACCTCACATTTTCTCTCTTGTCAGCTACAGAAAGCTTTGCATACTTTTGCTCACTATTATAGTGTAACCTTAGCATTTGCTGTTTAATGTGGCTTCAGCTCAACTTCTACAGAAATGATCGTTTAAACGCTAGGCATTCTTTCGGAGACGTTATCCGACTTCAGGGTGAGAAGTAAGGCTCTCCATTCTCCATGGAATTTTACAATGCTTTTAACCTTTGTCTTGATATCTTAGCAGCGCACCATGTGGCAGGTCTGTGCTGTCTCTTTATCTATCCAATTCATAAAAATAGTGTCTTAGGATACTATTAAGCAGCATTTCTCTCTCCTGCTCTGACACATCCTCTTTAGACGTGGGCAAGAGCGGTTGATGAGCACTTGGTGGTCTCTGCTGAGAACACAAAAGAGGCGTTTATCTTTCATCAGGAGCCATTTTGTTTCAAACACATAAAATGCTCTGTTGAGTTTTTGCTTCCTTGAGAGGCACAAATCTCCTGTGAGGGACAGAAAAGAGACAAAGAAATCTATTGTGAGTTTTCAGCCAGGCAAAGTACCATTTATCGGAAAATAATTTTACATGGTGCTCACATTTTGTGCAGACTGGCATATTAAAGCTAATCTGACAGCACTATCTGCAGTGAAGTAAACTTGTTGACATCTGTAGCTCCAGGAGAGTTACATGATTATAAGTTGAGGAACCACTGGAAATGTAGAGATGTAACGGCAGACCTGTACAAGGGAATGCAGAAGTTCATTTTCCATTGTGCGTGTGCTCCTATTAGTCAATGAAAGTGCAAAAGAATAAAAATAGTGTACAAACTCTGCACAATGTGAGTTCACAGTGCCATTTTAGTAAATTAGCATTCACTTAATTTTGCCTGAGGCAAAATATAATCGTAGAAAAAAAAGAAAGAAAGAAACACATTAATAATAATAATAATAATAACAATAATAATTTTGCAGAAAGGAATGGGTAAACACTAGGGGTCTGATTCACAAAGCGGTGCTAACAGCATGCTGGTGAAAAGCCCTTTATCACGCCTAAACTCAGTTTAGGCATGATAAGTTTAGGTGTGATAAGTTTAGGCGTGATAAGTTTAAGCACCAACTGGGTTAGCACTGCAGTGCACAGCTGATCAAAAGTTTTGCGCTAGCAAAGTCTGGTGCACTTCGCATAGAGTTTAATGGCGCTGCTTTGCGTGCAGGACTTTGCGCGCAATCTAAACTTATCTAAACTTATCATGCCTAAACTTATCACACCTAAACTTATCACGCCTAAACTGGCTTTTCACCAGCGTGGTGCAATGGTTATCACGCCTAAAGTCTCTAACTGGGTTAGCACCGCTTTGTGAATCAAGCCCTAGATATTATGGGGTGTAAACTAGCACAATATGTTGGACCCAATCAAATTTACTTTTTCTCCCAGGAGAATCTGGATTTGAAAAATTACCAAAAAGTAGGTGAAAAGGTACTGTTGAAATTATTATTATTATTAAATTATTATTATTCCTTGCTTTCTGGTGGTTTAAAAGGCATTTTAAGTTGTGAAAATATCAACCAGGAGAAAACTTAGGGGGAAAAGTTAATTATATAAGATTGGACCTTTTGCATTTTTAAAACACAAATTCACCTACAGAGACCTTATCACTAGTTGCTGATACTTGCAGTGTACCTAAAGTGATGTGTGACATGCAATCCCGCATTTTTCCAACCATAAGACTCACTTTTTCCCCCTTAAAAAGAGGAGAAATGTTGGTGAGGCTTAAGGTCTGCATATGCAGCCACAGATCTGCCATCCCTTAAATTAACCCTGGCAGTCTAGTGGTCCTGTGTCCTCGTGTATGCCGTGTCCTCCTGTGTCCCTGACTCCCCATGCTGCGGCTCTGCTGTCTATACACCCATTTGCTGTGTATTACCTGTCAAGTAGTATAGTTTACAGAGGCAATGACCACAGCAAGCCTCCCCTCCTTCCCTTCCTCCCTCCAATATACATTGTGCTGCAGCCTGCAGTGATGATCAGTCTGGGAAAGTGGCGGCTCTGCTCGCAATAAACCGGTGGGCGTTTCTCTGTACTGCAGTCCCTTGTCTGATGAGGTCATCATCACCTTTCAGTCTGTTTCATCTGCACACTATGATATATACATGACTTTAACAGTCTTTTAAATCATATACATCCAGGGGCGTAACTAGAAATCACTGGGCCCCCCTGCGAATATTTGGATGGGGCCCCCCCCATAGGTACCAAATAATCGTAATGGGGCAGCGTTTCACTGTAAATTAATTGTAAAGTGGGCAGCATTTTACCAGACAATCGTAATGTGGGCCAGAAAATCGTAATGTGGGCAGAGTTCACCAGAAAATCGTAATGTGGGCCTTTAGAAAATCATAATGTGGGCAGAGTTCACCAGAAAATCGTAATGTGGGCACCAGTCACCAGAAAATAGTAACGTGAGCAGCAGTCACCAGAAAATTGTAACGTGGGCAGCATTTACCAGACAATCGTAATGTGGGCAGCGTTCACCAGAATATCGTAATGTGGGACAGAAAATCGTAATGTGGGCAGAGTTCACCAGAAAATTGTAACATGGACAGCATTCACCAGACAATCGTAACTTGGGCAGTGTTCACCAGAAAATCGTAATGTGGGCCAGAAAATCGTAATGTGGGCAGCGTTCACCAGAAAATCGTAACGTGGACAGCATTCACCAGACAATCGTAACGTGGGCAGTGTTCACCAGAAAATCGTAATGTGGGCCAGAAAATCACAATGTGGGCAGCAGTCACCAGAAAATCGCCATGTGGGCAGCAGTCACCAGAAAATTGCAATGTGGGCATCAGTCACCAGAAAATCCTAATGTGGGCAGCAGTCACCAGAATATCGTAATGTGGGCAGCAGTCACCAGAAAATCCTAATGTGGGCAGCAGTCAGTCACCAGAATGTCGTAATGTGGGCAGCAGTCACCAGAAAATCGCAATGTGGGCAGCAGTCACCAGAAAATCGCAATGTGGGCAGCAGTCACCAGAAAATCGCAATGTGGGCAGCAGTCACCAGAAAATCCTAATGTGGGCAGCATACACCAGAAAATCGTAATGTGGGCAGCAGACACCAGAAAATCGCAATGTGGGCAGCAGACACCTGAAAATCGCAATGTGGGCAGCAGACACCTGAAAATCGCAATGTGGGCAGCAGACACCTGAAAATCGCAATGTGGGCAGCAGACACCTGAAAATCGTAATGTGGGCAGCAGACACCTGAAAATCGTAATGTGGGCAGCAGACACCTGAAAATCGTAATGAGGGCAGCAGACACCTGAAAATCGTAATGAGGGCAGCAGACACCTGAAAATCGTAATGTGGGCAGCAGACACCTGAAAATCGTAATGTGGGCAGCAGACACCAGAAAATCATGATGTGGGCAGCAGACACCAGAAAATCGCAATGTGGGCAGCAGTGACCAGAAAATCGCAATGTGGGCAGCAGTGACCAGAAAATCGTAATGTGGGCAGCAGACACCAGAAAATCGCAATGTGGGCAGCAGTGACCAGAAAATCGTAATGTGGGCAGCAGACAGAAAATCATAATGTGGGCAGCAGACACCTGAAAATCACAATGTGGGCAGCAGTGACCAGAAAATCGCAATGTGGGCAGCAGACACCAGAAAATCGTAATGTGGGCAGCAGACACCTGAAAATCACAATGTGGGCAGCAGACACCTGAAAATCGTAATATGCCCCCCCCCCCCCCTGGGGCCCGCTCGGAGTTTTGTGGGTGCTGGAGGGGTGGCAGCATGAGGGGAAAGCCTTGCCCACAGTCGGCGGGGAGAGGGGTAGTTCCCCCCTCTCCCTCACCTCGGGGCTCTCCCCTCTGTGCTCCCCTCCAGCTCGTAAGTGTCTGTGGGGCTGTGGTGGGCAGCGAGCGGCGGGCAGATACATACCTGCTTCCGTGCGTTCCATCGGAGACTTCTCCCTCTAGCGGCTGACGTCACTTCCAGAAGTGACGTCAGCCGCTAGAGGGAGAAGTCTCCGATGGAACGCACGGAAGCAGGTATGTATCTGCCCGCCGCTCGCTGCCCACCACAGCCCCACAGACACTTACGAGCTGGAGGGGAGCACAGAGGGGAGAGCCCCGAGGTGAGGGAGAGGGGGGAACTACCCCTCTCCCCGCCGACTGTGGGCAAGGCTTTCCCCTCATGCTGCCACCCCTCCAGCACCCACAAAACGGCCCCAAGCGGGCCCCAGGGGGGGGCCGGGCCCCCCCGCGGGCGCAGGGGCTGCAGGGCCTATTCCTACGCCCCTGTATACATCACTCTGTCATTTACAAAATATGTAGTAGGAGGTAAAAACAAAGGAAATGCTTTTAAATAGATTCTGTAGAAATGCTTTCCCACTATGGCCTCAATTCACTAAGCTTTACCAAACACTTTATCAAACGTTTGATAATTTACCTCATGGGTAAAATCTAATTTTAACTTCACTAAGGTGTTATAGATTTATTGAACGTTTTATCGATTAAAACATTTGACAAATATATAACACCTTAGTGAATTCAAAATTAGATTTTACCCATGAGGTAAATTGTCATATGTTTGATAAAGTGTTTGATACAGTTTAGTGAATTGAGGCCTATATAGATGAGGTAAAATTGCCTCAGAAGATTGCTGTACATGCATTTTTAATGTGAAATTACTCTTCTTTTTTTTTTACGCAGCTTTACGTTGAAGTCCTTAAATGTCTAGTCCTTAAATGCTGTCTAGTTTTACATGGTATGAAGAGACATGGTTAATAACTGAGCAACATATTTCTTGGTATTTTGGGCATCTCTGTCTAGGGTGTTGTATTTTCTTGTCCTCATTAGTCCCTTCCATCTTTTGTAATTGCCGTATGCTTGGTGATGCTCATTCGGATTTTGCGAAATTGAAGTTTCCGAATTTCCGATCAGAATTCTGAATTTCCGAATTTTCGGAACTCGGATTTCTGCAGAAATACTTCATTACTGCAATTCGGTAATTTTAGCCCAATCACAGAACTCGAAATCAATGGCCCAATCAGAGAATGCAGAAACAACCCAAAAGTATTTGTCTAATCAGAGAACGCAAAAAATGATTTCTGTAGAAATACTGCATTACCACAACTCGTAAATTATAGCCCAACTACAGAACTCGGAAGCATTGGACCAATCAGAGAATGCAGAGTTAACTCGGAAGTATTTGGCCAATCAGAAAAGGGCAAAAAATGACCAAAAAAAACACTACTCAGAAAGCCGAACTCGGAAATCGATCAAAAATCCGTGAAATCGGTAATCGGCATTGGCGGAAATCAGAGTTTCTGCAGAATAGGAAATAGACATTTCCGACCATCCCTATGTATGCTACAATTTTCTCTGTGAAATTCAGTGCCTTCCCACTTACCAACTGAATAACAGGATAATGCAATCCAGGCATCAGAAGCTACATCTCTAGACTCTGGCGTTAGTTTTCTCACATAGCTTCTTCTGGTTATAAATAGAGATGGTACGAACATTTAATACAGGACTACCTTAAAAAGGGTGCAGTAAAGTGCCAATAGAAGAAGATCAGTAAAATTACTGATATTCTGCTGCTTTATTCATTTACTAAAATATCGGTAATATTTACCGATATTTTACTATGGCATAACCTAACCCTACTCTCACACAGAACTCTCCCTCTGCTGATGCCTAACCTTAACCCCCTCTGGTAGTGCCTAACCTTAACCCCCTTGGTGGGTCCGAACCTTAAACCTTCCAAATGCCTAACACTAATGCCCCTCATTCCCAACACTAAGGACCCCCTGCTGATGCTGTTGATGCCTAACCCTACATGTAGAGATGAAGACTTGCACCATCCAATATTTTTAGCTCTTTTATTGAAAAGACAGCATGACAATATAAGCGACGTTTTGGAGGGCAGTCCTCCTTTCTCAAGCTCTTGTCAGTGTCTGAATACATTTCACATTGCATTTCTTCAGAGAGATGGTGGATTAGCAGGCTAAATGGGGTTTTGAACTTGACTTCACCAAAGCCGACCTTGGTTCACTAGGATTCACAAATGTCACCTCTTCCCACCTTCTCCCCATTTTACCATCCATTTACTACACTGAGGTCACTACTTGCTGTGATATATAGAGAGCCAGACAGGCAAGCTGGATGGACAGTACCATTCAGCCTGCCTACTTAGCTCTCTAAACTTCCTCACTGGTGACTGCCCAGACCGTAGAAAGTTGGGTGAGTGGAATAGATTGAACTTTCCGTCTATGTCATTGATTCCACCCTATGGTCCATCTATGGCCTAGGGGTAGTGACATCAGTACAGTGACATCAGTACAGTGCCAGATGGGCAGTGCAGAGATGGGTCGGCAGAAGTGTGACATCCAAACTATAGGTATCTGTGAAGCTCTTGTAAACTCCATGCACAAGAGTATTAAGACAGTACTGAAATATAATGGTGGGCACACAAACTATTGACATTTTTGGGCACAATATTTTAGTTTGTACTAACTTTTGTTGCCAGGTATAGATATTAATGGCTGCATGTTGAGTTATTTTGATGAGACAGCAAATTCAAACTGTTATACAAACTGTACATTGACTACTACTTTGCATTGTATCAAAGTGTTACATTGTCAGTGTTGATGGAACTGCATACCTGTGTGCATTGCCCATACCCCTCTTTCTTCTACCTGATCACTGAATTCACTCCTTAAAAAATGTTACCTTTCGACTAAAATCAAATTTTAATACAGGAAGGGGAAGGGTTGTGGCTAAGTTCCCTCCTATCACCCTCTCACTCCCTCCTCTTCTCTACCCCTTAGGATATTTTCAATAGATTATACGTTACATTTGAGTTTTTGTAAATGTTTTAAAATAAGGGTACATTAAGCTTTTATCATGAAAACAGACATGAGACAGGAAATAAGGGAGAAGAATTTAAACTTTCCCCAAAAATATTTTTTTCTCCTGGTAAATAAATCTATATATAAAAAAAGTTGTATTTGATGTATTATTTTCTTTAGTGCTTACATTTTCCACAGATTATATAGTTCTGTCTCTAACTGTCCATCATTAGTGTAGTCATATGTCTATCATAATCTATATCAGGTTTTGAGGGAAAGTCAATTAACTTATCTGTATGTTTTTGGGATGTGGGAGGAACACCTAGTGCCCAGAGGAAACCCACAGAAACACAGGGAGAACATACAAACTCCATACAGATAATACCCTGGATCAGATATGAACTGGGGACCCAACGCTGGAAGGTGAGAGTGCATTAAACTATGTCACCATCAATTGCAGCTATAAGTGAGCCTTTCTGCCAAAAACAGATTGACAAAACTGTATGTGAAACTACCCATTCTTTATGAAGCTTCTTGAACCTGTAGGCGAATATGCTACCATCTTCATCGTGTGATACAAAAATGCAGGTAAATGTGAACAATACCAACCTTTAACCACTTTACCCCCCACGGTACGGATTTCTCCGTCCCTTTTTCCACCCTTAAAAAACCAAGGGACGGAGAAATCCGCTGATGTCCGCGCTCCCGCCGCTCGTGCGCGCGCTCCCGCCGCTCGTGCACGCCACGGAGATCAATAAATGGGAAAATCCATTCCCGTTCGTTGATCTAAACCCCCGCAATGATCTGCTGCTTCTATGAGAAACAGCATGATCATTGTGATTTTCCCAGCCTCCTACTGCTTCCTGTAAGCGTCCTTCCGGACGCTTAAAGGTCGCATGACAACAAACTTACTGTGGCCATCTTGTGGCCAAATAGTAAAACAACACCCTAAAGCATTTTACATATACAAATACATTAGTTTTACACAATAAATTAACTCATTACCTCCCATACTCCCCAAATTTTTTTTTGTAATGTATTCAAAAAAAGCACAGAGGCGCTTTTCGTGACCTTGAGACTATACTGTGTACTCCTATCTGTTTATTGCCTGAGGAAGCGGAAACATACCCGTGAAACGCGTTGCACTGTTTGTTTTGGAGTATATTAATAAACCTGTTGTCATAAAACTGACGGTATCTTGTCTGCTTTGGGAAGGCGAGTCCACCACCACCTCCTGAGGGATTTTAAGCCTTTTAGAACCTTTTATCCTGCTGGCGCCTCTGTTCACTCTTACATTATCAATATCCACCTCTGGTGGAGGGGTGTTGCCCCTTATTTCCTTATCTACAGAGAGCGACTTTTAATCCTGAGTGAGGACAGGTCTAATCTCCTCACCTGCCTATACAGTGGTTACCTAGGAGGTAACCCACGTTTGTGAGTATATACATTATATACTTTTCATTTCCAACCCTTTGTTTTGCATACTACACTATATTGGGCTCTCGGTATTTCTTTTGTCTTTATCATAGGAGAAAAGTAATTTATGGCTCATTTTACTCTGGAAAAAAAACGTACTTCTTATTTGTCTATGTTTGCACATATTTTCAATTTTACAGTTTTTCGCTGTAGTGCCCCTTTAAGAATAAGTTCATACTTTAGACTCTCTGAATTTGGGCATGCTGGAGAACTGGTATGTACACACTGAGCAGCACACTGAGCATGTAACTAGAGATAAATGAAAGAAAGTTTGGCTATCCAAGGCAAGACAATATTCTTTATTAGAGAGTTCAAGTAGAAATTGTGGTTTACCAATGAAATTTGAAAATGACTGAGATCACAGACTTGGTGTATGAATAGAGAAGGTCCATCCGTTTATTATCCAGAAATACACTTTGTTGACCACTGTGCAGCCCAAACCCACAATAGACTACAAAACCTGATAGCCTATAATCAAATTACTGTCCTCATCCACGGAAGTGGGTATTCCACTTTTTAGGGCTTTCTTAAATGAAAGCTTAGAAAGCGTAGATATCAGCTTGTTCAACACTTGTGCTAAGCTTCTGCCAAAGAAAAAAAAATCCATAATGAATTGCTTCCAAAATAATTAAAGCAGAATTGAAACATAAAATATATTCTACTCCTGAGCTTCTTGTTAACATTCTCGGTAGGTGAGGCCTGGGCCATGGGAGGTTTAACTAGCCCAGGGAAAACGTTGTGGCCACTAAAGAGTTATTGTGACAGGGGCCGAGTGTGGCAGGGAGGAAAGAGTCAATGAAGGGGGGGGGGGGGGGGGGTCTGAGTCAGGGAATGGCAGGAAGTGTAGGAACAGGAAGGGAGGCCTTACCATTCCTGGGAAGCAGTGGCAAAGTTCTCACCTGCCCCTGTTATTGTTTACAGTTGAATGTTCATAGGTGACCTTTGGGATAGGGCAATGGGTGGGTTTGTTGGTGACAATTTTTGTTATTGCAGCCTGGTCAGATGATGGTCAGGTGGTTTATTGTGAGGGTACGGATGCCCAGGGCCGGGCCGAGGCATAGGCTGGAGAGGCTCCAGCCTCAGGGCGCAGTGTAGGAGGGGGCGCACAATTCATTCAGCTGTCATTCCTAATTGTGTTTGAAACAGAAAGAAATAAGAAAAGGGGATACATAGCAGTGACTGCAAGCCAGATAACTAGATATTAAGGTGTTGGGGAGGTTGTGGGCCCTGTGGCACTGTTGGGGAGGTTGTGGGCCCTGTGGCACTCTTAGTCTAATAGCAATCAGTGTGTGACGGCTGGGGTGGGAGGGATGGAGGGGCGCACTTTGGTGTCCCAGCCTTGGGTGCTGGAGGACCTTGTCCCTGCTCTGCGGATGCCTCAAGTGAAGTTAGTCGTTGTCAGAATGAACCATCTTGATTAATGGTGTACAGTTGTCCCCGAGTCAATGTCCCCTTCTGGGGGG